>NC_041380.1:42047527-42061583 GCF_002162155.2 Triticum dicoccoides
TGGGCCCCCTGGATGCCCTCCGATGCCAACTCCAACTCTATATATTTGCTTTCGGAGAGAGAAAAATCAGAGAGAAGAAATCATCGCATTTTACGATACGGAGCCGCCACCAAGCCCTAAAACCTCTCAGGAGGGCTGATCTGGAGTCCGTTCGGGGCTCCGGAGAGGGGGATTCGTCGCCGTCGTTATCATCAACCATCCTCCATCACCAATTTCATGATGCTCACCGCCGTGCGTGAGTAATTCCATCGTAGGCTTGCTGGACGGTGATGGGTTGGATGAGATTTATCATGTAATTGAGTTAGTTTTGTTAGGGTTTGATCCCTAGTATCCACTATGTTCTGAGATTGATGTTTCTATGACTTTGCTTTGCTTAATGCTTGTCACTAGGGCCCGAGTGCCATGATTTCAGATTGAACCTATTATGTTTTCATGAATATATGTGAGTCCTTGATCCTATCTTGCAAGTCTATAGTCACCTACTATGTGTTATGATCCGGCAACCCCGAAGTGACAATAATCGGGACCACTCCCGGTGATGACCATAGTTTGAGGAGTTCATGTATTCACTATGTGCTAATGCTTTGTTCCGGTTCTCTATTAAAAGGAGGCCTTAATATCCCTTAGTTTCCAATAGGACCCCGCTGCCACGGGAGGGTAGGACAAAAGATGTCATGCAAGTTCTTTTCCATAAGCATGTATGACTATATACGGAATACATGCCTACATTACATTGATGAATTGGAGCTAGTTCTGTGTCACCCTATGTTATGACTGTTACATGATGAACTGCATCCGGCATAATTATCCATCACTGATCCGGTGCCTACGAGTTTTCCATATACTGGTTTACGCTTATTTACTTTCCCGCTGCTACTGTTACAATAACTACAAAATACCAAAAACATTACTTTTGTTGTCTTTACTTTTGTTGCCGCTACCACCACTATCATATTACTTTGCTACTAAACACTTTGCTGCAGATACTAAGTTTCCAGGTGTGGTTGAATTGACAACTCAGCTGCTAATACTTGAGAATATTCTTTGGCTCCCCTTGTCTCGAATCAATAAATTTGGGTTGAATACTCTACCCTCGAAAGCTATTGCGATCCCCTATACTTGTGGGTTATCAATTGACAACCCCTTTTACACACGGGTTTGCGAGTAGTTGTTATTTTTGTGCATGTGTTGCTTACGTTGTGTTGCTTAGTTCTCCTACTGGTTCGATAACCTTGGTTTCACATCTGAGGGAAATACCTACCGCCGTTGTGCTGCATCATCCTTCCTCTTTGGGGAAATACCGACGTAGCTTCAAGCGACATCAAGCTGCAAGATGGAGGAGAATAGTTCTGTCAATGAACACATACTGAGAATGTCTGGGTATCATAACCACTTGACTCAGCTGTGAGTTAATCTTCCTCATGATAGTGTCATTGACAGAGTTCTTCAATCACTGCCACCAAGCTATAAAAGGCTTCGTGATGAACTATAATATGCATGTGATGGAAAAGACAATTCTCGAGCTCTTCGCAATGCTAAAGGCTGCGGAGGTAGAAATCAAGAAGGAGCATCAAGTGTTGATGGTTAACAAGACCACTAGTTTCAAGAAAAAGGGTAAAGGGAAGAAGGGGAACTTCAAGAAGAATAGCAAGCAAGTTGCTGCTCAAGGGAAGAAGCCCAAGTGTGGACCTAAGCCTGAAATTGAGTGATTCTACTGCAAAGGGACTGGTCACTGGAAGCGGAACTGCCCCAAGTATTTGGCGGATAAGAAGGATGGCAAAGTGAAAGGTATATTTGATATACATGTTATTGATGTGTACCTTACTAATGCTCATAGTAGCGCCTGGATATTTGATACTGGTTATGTTGCTCATATTTGCAACTCGAAACAGGGGCTACAGATTAAACGAAGATTGGCTAAGGACGAGGTGCGGTGTGCGTCGAAAATGGTTCCAATGTCGATGTGATCGCCGTTGGCACGCTACCTCTACATCTACCTTCGGGATTAGTTTTAGACCTGAATAATTGTTATTTGGTGCCAGCGTTGAGCATGAACATTATATATGGATCTTGTTTGATGCGAGATGGATATTCATTTAAATCAGAGAATAATGGTTGTTCTATTTATATGAGTAATATCTTTTATGGTCATGCACCCTTGATCAGTGGTCTATTTTTGTTGAATCTCGATCGTAGTGATACACATAATATTGAAGCCAAAAGATGCAAAGTTAATAATGATAGTGCAACTTATTTGTGGCACTGCCGTTTAGGTCATATTGGTGTAAATCGCATGAAGAAACTCCATGTTGATGGGCTTTTGGAATCACTTGATGCTTGCGAACCATGCCTCATGGGCAAGATGACTAAGACTCCATTCTCCGGAACAATGGAGCGAGCCACTGACTTATTGGAAATAATACATACTGGTGTATGCGGTCCGATGAGTGTTGAGGCTCGCGGCGGGTATCGTTATTTTCTGACCTTCATAGATGATTTGAGCAGATATGGATATATCTATTTAATGAAACATAAGTCTGAAACATTTGAAAAGTTCAAAGAATTTCAGAGTGAAGTGGAAAATCATCGTAACAAGAAAATAAAGTTTCTACGATGTGATCGTGGAGGTGAATATGTGAGTTACGAGTTTGGTCTTCATTTGAAACAATGTGGAATAGTTTCACAACTCACGCCACCTAGAACACCACAGCGTAATGGTGTGTCCGAAGTCGTAACTGTACTTTATTAGATATGGTGTGATCTATGATGTCTCTTATCGATTTACCACTATCGTTTTGGGGTTATGCTTTAGAGACGGCCACATTCACGTTAAATAGGGCACCATCTAAATCTGTTGAGACAACACCATATGAACTATGGTTTAGAAAGAAACCTAAGCTGTCATTTCTTAAAGTTTGGGGATGCAATACTTAGTGAAAAACTTCAACCTGATAAGCTCAAACCCAAATCAGAGAAATGTGTCTTCATAGGATACCCAAAAGAAACTGTTGGGTACACCTTGTATCATAGATCTGAAGGCAAGATATTCATTGTTAAAAATGGATCCTTTCTAGAGAAGGAGTTTCTCTCGAAAGAAGTGAGTGGGAGGAAAGTAATACTTGATGAAGTAATTGTACCTTCTCCCGAATTGGAAAGTAGTTTGTCACGGAAATAAGTTCTAGTGATGCCTACACCAATTAGTGAAGAAGTTAATGATGATGATCATGAAACTTCAGATCAAGTTACTACCGAACCTCGTATGTCAACTAGAGTACGGTCCGCACCAAAGTGGTACGATAATCCTATTTTGGAAGTCATGTTACTAGACCATGACGAACCTATGAACTATGAGGAAGCGATGATGAGCCCAGATTCCGCGAAATGGCTTGAGGCCATGAAATCTGAGATGGGATCCATGTATGAAAACAAAGTATAGACTTTGGTTGACTTGCCCAATGATCGGCGAGCCATAGAGAATAAATGGATCTTTAAGAAGAAGACTGACGCTAACGGTAATGTTACTATTTACAAAGCTCGACTTGTTGCGAAAGATTTTTGACAAGTTCAAGGAGTTGACTACAATGAGACCTTCTCACCCGTAGCGATGCTTAAGTCTGTCTGAATCATGTTAGCAATTGCCGCATTTTATGATTATGAAATTTGGCAAATGGATGTCAAAACTGCATTCCTTAATGGATTTCTTAAAGAGGAGTTGTATATCATGCAACCAGAAGGTTTTGTCGATCGTAAAGGTGCTAACAAAGTGTGCAAGCTCCAGCGATCCATTTATGGACTGGTGCAAGCCTCTTGGAGTTGGAATATATGCTTTGATAGTGTGATCAAAGCATATGGTTTTATACAGACTTTTGGAGAAGCCTGTATTTAAAAGAAAGTGAGTGGGAGCTCTGTAGCATTTCTAATATTATATGAGGATGACATATTGTTGATTGGAAATAATATAGAATTTCTGGATAGCATAAAAGGATAATTGAATAAGAATTTTTCAAGGAAATACCTCGGTGAAGTTGCTTATATATTGGGCATCAAGATCTATAGAGATAGATCAAGACGCTTAATTGGACTTTCACAAATCACATACCTTGATAAAGTTCTGAAGAAGTTCAAAATGGATCAGTCAAAGAAAGCGTTCTTGCTTGTGTTACAGGGTGTGAAGTTGAGTCAGACTCAATGCCCGACCACTGCAGAAGATAGAGAGAAAATGAAAGTCATTCCCTATGCCTCAGCCATAGGTTCTATCATGTATGCAATGTTGTGTACCAGACCTGATGTGTGCCTTGCTATAAATTTAGCAGGGAGGTACCAAAGTAATCCAGGAGTGGATCACTAGACAGTGGTCAAGAACATCCTGAAATACCTGAAAAGGACTAAGGATATGTTTCTCACTTATGGAGGTGACAAAGAGCTTGTCGTAAATGGTTACATCGATGCAAGCTTTGACACTGATCCGGATGACTCTAAGTCACAAACCGGATACGTATTTATATTGTATGGTGGAGCTGTCAGTTGGTGCAGTTCCAAGCAGAGCATCATGGCAGGATCTACGTGTGAAGCGGAGTACATAGCTGCTTCGGAAGCAGCACATGAAGGAGTCTTGATGAAAGAGTTCATATCCGATCTAGGTGTAATACCTAGTGCATCGGGTCCAATGAAAATCTTTTGTGACAATACTGGAGCAATTGCCTTAATGAAGAAATCCAGATTTCACAAGAGAACCAAACACATCAAGAGACGCTTCAACTCCATCCGTGATCAAGTCAAGGAGGGAGACATAGAAATTTGCAAAATACATATGGATCTGAATGTTGCAGACCCGTTGACTAAGTCTCTTCCACAAGCAAAACATGATCATCACCAAGACTCCATGGGTGTTAGAATCATTACTATGTAATCTAGATTATTGACTCTAGTGCAAGTGGGAGACTGAAGGAAATATGCCCTAGAGGCAATAATAAAGTTGTTATTTATATTTCCTTATATCATGATACAAACAAAGTAATGTTTGTTTGCAAGTATTAGTAAAAGTGTTTACTATGCATTTGACTATTGGGAAAGCGATCCAGAAGAATGCATGTCATATAATGAAAGGTGAATAAAACAACAACTTAAAGAGAAAGGAAGTGTCCAAAGGGTGTTAGTATGACTTACACGCCTAGGAAGTCCGGGGTTAACGCCACTCTTAAGTTGGGTGCTTCTTTTGAGAGTAGGAGAAATACTAAAAGTTAAATTGTTAGAAGTATAAAGGCAGAAAGAAAGATGACTGGAATATCCAGCTCATGTATGAATGTCATACAAGTTTTTGATGTATAGTAGGCTGGTCAAAGATATAGTTCTTGGGAATTATGGTTAAACATGTTAATCCCTAATTCTTGGGTATTGTGAGTTAATCACAAAGATACCCGCTCAATTGCATGTTGTTGCGAATCAATGTAAGAGCTACTATGGCCTAAAAAGACTAGCCAGAAATGAGGTTAAGGTATACACAGGGAACATAGTAAATGTTACTATACCTTCCATCGGTGTATTGCCATCTGTATTTATTTTCATAATTCATTTAGAGTTTTACAAACTCTAGCCCATTGCATAAGGTATCTTACAAGAAGGTTGTTCATAAGAGAACTTTTTATGTTCGATGTTATGAATAACACAAGGGCCATACTTTCATTATGAATGAGATGTATGTTATGAATATTGATAATAATACAATACCTCTGGGTTTACTTTCATAATTCATTTTAGAGTTTCATACACTCTAGCCCATTGCACAATGTTTGTTGCAAAAGAGTTGTTCATAAAACCAACAATTGTTGTTAAGTATTATGAATAACATGAAGGGCCATGCTTCCATCCAAGATGGGATGTATGTTATGAATATTGATGGTAATACGATACATCCATAACGCTGACGCTAAATGTCGCGAGACTATGAGAATACCACACATGTGTGGCACTGCATTTGGTCACATTGGAGAAACCCGCATGGAAAAATTCCATTATGATGGATTTTGAAGTCGTTTGATTTTGAATCATCTGACACTTGCAACTTTCCTCCAAAAAGTGAAGTGACTGAAATACCATTCACAGGCCATAAGGAACGAGCAACAAACTTATTGGTGATCATACATTTTGATGTGTGTAGTTCAATAAATGTTGTTGCAAGTGGTGGGTTTATTTATCTTCAGAAATGACTCAAGTAGATATATGGATATTTACTTGATAAGACGTAAGTCTGGATCTTTTGAAATCATTCGAAAGGTTTTCAAAAATGAAGTAGAAGTTATTGTAACAAGAAAATTATGCTTCTGCAATTTGATTGCACAAAGGAATATTTGAGTTACATGTTTAGACAATGTCTGATGAGTTGTGAAAGGGGTTTCATAACTTGCACCTCCCGGAACACCACTGCAAGTGGAAAGTCCGTGGAGATGTAATCTAACCATTTATGACATGGTAAGGTAAAAGAAGACATAAATAAATTTGCCATTATCCCTTTTAAAGTGATGCTTTAGAGACTGCGGCTTTTACACTGAAAAGAGCTACATCAGGTCTGTTGAAATGAAGCCACGGTATGGTACGCCCAACCATGTTATATCTTTTCTTAACATTTGGAATATGGGGCTTGTGTAAAAGGTTACAAACCTATTCCCAATCAAACAAGTGCTACTTTGTAGGTTATACCAAAATATTGGGTATTCCTCCCTCACTATACCGAGGCAAATAGTTTTGTCGCAAAACGGTGTGCTTTTAAAGAGAATGGTTCTTTCAAAAAGGTGAGTGGGAGAATAGTGCAACTCGACGAGATAAACAGTATCTTCATCATCAGATCAAAGGAAAGAGACCTTGGAAGTAATTCCAGAGTTTCCTACTGCGACTAATACGGAAGTCTCTACAATAAAATGTATGAACTTCGGTCAAACTTGCAGCTAAACCACGTAGGCAAGGCTCGTGCAAACCTCTCAGGTGCGCAAATGAGATATTGTTGTTAGACAACTTTATACCTACGATACACAAGGAAGCGTTGATGGGCCCTAACTCCGGAATTGGCTAAATGCCAATACAACCCGAGTTAGTTTCCATGTAAGTGATTCAAGATTAACACCTTGATACACCTTTCGGAGGACTTAGAGTCTAACGAATATTTATGGAACTTAAAACTGATATGGATAAAATGTTTTATCCATAAAGCTCGACTTGTTGAAATAACAAGTTCAAGAGTTGACTACGATGAGGTTGTTTTCATCGTAGCGATGCTTAAAGTCGGCTCGGGTTGAACTAGCAATTAATACATATTTCAATCATGAGATATGAAACATGGATGACAATAGGATTTCCATCTGATGGAAATGAAACCAAGGACTTGCATTTGTTACAGTCCAAGGCATTTTGTCTATCCAGAGGATGCTAGTAAGGGTGCAAACTTCAAAGTTCCAGCGATGGACAGAAGAGAGCAAAATGGAGTTGGAATCTTCGTGCTTTGATGAAATGGTCAAAGGGGTTTGACTTCATCAATGGGTAATGAAGATGCTTGTAATTCAAGAAAGTAAGTGGGAGCGTAATAATATTTCTAAAAACCTTGTGTGCTTGACACATTGTTAATTGGAAATAAATTTCTTGACACGAATTATGACTTCATTTGAAAATAGTTTTTTGATGAAGTGCTTAGGCTAAATAGCTTCAATATTAGGCATAATGATCTATGGAGATAGATTTACCTAATAGGGCTAAGCAATGAATACATATTGACAAGGTGCTAAAACCTTTTAGCATTTAAAACCACCAAGGAGTGATTCTTGTCGGAGTCACATGGAAGAGTTTTCTGCAAGACTCGGTGTCCCAAAACACTGATGAGCAAAATACATGATGCAGATTCCACACAATTTTGTGTTTGGATTAATCATGTATTCCATGGTATGTAAAACAACCAGATATGTCCGATACTCCCAAGGTGTTGCGAGTATGGATACTAAAGTGATCAAAGTACTGATCGTGGGACAACAGTGAACATGTCATTGAGTACTAGAGTAAGTACTAATGATATGTTTTCTCGCAAGCGGAGATCATGAAGAGTTCGTTGTAAAATGTTACATCGATACAGTCTTCATCTTTTCTCCATGCGATTTTTGATTTAAGTTAAAGGTTTTGTGTAATACACAATATGGTGGCACGGTAGTTGGAAATTGTTCCCAGCAGGATACTGGAATTCTATAACAAATGACTAAGTATGTTGACGCTTTAGAAGCAACAAACAAGATGCTGAATCATATAGTTCATTCATGAACTTAGTGTGGTTCCAAGATGGCTTTTGTCAATGGGACACTACTGCAGGTAGTTTCTCCATAACTCAGTCTAAGGAATCCAGGTTCGACCTGTGATTCACATACATAAAAGCCAAGTCCGCACAAAATATGAATTTTGTGAAAGCGTGAAAACGCGAGGATATGCAGAGATAGACACGGAGCTGAAGTTGTCAGATCCGATAGACATCAGGCTATACCACACCCGAAGCATTTTTTACACCGGTATGCCATAGGTGTAAAGTGCATTAGCATTAACTAGATTATTGACTCTAGTGCAAGTGGGAGTCTGTAGGAGATATGCCCTAGATGCAATACTAAATGATATTACTTATCTCCATGTTCATAATTATGTTTATGTTCCATGCTATAACTGCTATGGTTCTCGAGTCTGCAATAACACGAGGCTCGGAGGAAGACTCATATGCATGTGTGGAATAATAAACGGTAAGAAGTATTCCTAGTCTGGCCTCTAAGACTATCTCAAGTGTTGCATGATGATTCTGTTTTCCTGGTCATGGGAATGTCTATGCCAGCAACTTTGAGGGCACAATGTTAAGAGAACATTTGTGTTGAATCGACCTGGATTGATGTTATGCTATGAGATTCATTCGTCACAAGTTTAATGGTACATAACACAGAGATGGTTAACGTTTGCATGATTCCTTAGACCGTGAGAGTATCGAGTTTCTTCATGCTTGCTTCATGAACTTTGGGGTTTGTTAAACGTCATCCGTAAATGGGTGGCTATTACGGCAGCTTACGGGTTCATGGAAAAGTATGTCAAGTAACTTGATAGCTCAAGATTGGGATTTGCTCCTCCGACAATGGAGAGATATTCTTGGGCCCTCTCGGTGTTACGATATCCATAATCGTCTGGCCAGACACCTTGTGATTTGATCACTGGGATGCCGGAACACGGAAACGAGAAAAGAGAACAAAACCGGTAACGAGGTAACTTGCATGGTGGACAAATTGTTCATCCACGGGGATGCAATAAATCTCACCTTGGGTGTTTGTAACATATCGCGAAGCAACAGGAATAGCTCACTGAAACTGGAGGTTTACTCGAATATTTATTTGTGTGGGTATAGGGGTCAATATGGGTGTCCACGGCTCCGATGTTGATCATTGATCAGAAGGGGTTCCAGGTCATGTCTATACTTCACCGAACCTATAGGGTCACATGCTTAAGGGTCATCTATCTGCTGAATACTAGACAGGGAGTCTGAGAGAAAATCATCAAAAAAGTTTCGGACACCGAAAAGTTTTGGACAGCGGAAAAGTTCCGTAGAGAGAGGTCACCTGATGAGTTTCGGTGAAACTGAAAAAGTTGTTTCGGGGTATGCTATTAACTCAAAATGGTTTCGGCACATGCCTAATAATTCTTGGAGGGTGCCAGAATCATTCTGGAAACTTTTTGGAATTTTCAGACGTAAAAACCGGAAATGTTTCGGAGCTGCCGGAGCCGGTCCAGATGCTTTTCGCAGATGAAAATCACTAAACTGGAACTGTTCCAGAACGCGTTGAAAATTATTATGGTGGGTACTGGAAATGTTCTAAGCCCACATAAATATTTTCAGTTTGAATGAACGCTGAAAAATGTCGTCGTGAATAGTGAAAGTGCATTTTGAGATATTTTATGGAAAGCCACCTTTTGGGACTTTGCCCAAAACATATAGGGATGACATGAAAGGGTGGGAACTTTATTTTGGGGGGCCCCACAAGGGGTGGGACGTTCATGGGTGCAGCTCATCCATGAGGCCCCACTTGTCCCTTGTTTTCACTCTTTAGGTCCTTGGGAAGGACTCCATTTCATGTGGGTTTTGGGTTTTCTTGTAAAACCACCCTACCCCTTGGGATTTCCTATAAATAGAGGTGGAGGGGCAGCCCTCCACTCTCATCCCTTGCTCTCATACACATGCCATGCATTATCTTGCTTCTTCTCTCCCTCCCAAGAAAAGAGTTTCGTAGATCCGTAAGGTTGTCTGGGTTCCGGCAGGAACTAGTTCTGGATGGCGAAGCCCTACCGGATAGATGACACCGTATGTGTGCAACTTTGTAGAGAGATCGTAGTTTCGGTCTTAGTTCATGAGTGCCTCCCGAAGGGCTGTCCGCAGGGGCAGAACTGGGCCTGGGGCAACTGGGGCTACAGCCCCAGGCGTGGCCCAACTCACAACTACATTATCCAGCAGGAATTTTGCATGTTTGTATACTTATAAAGGCCCAGCCCCAGACGTGCACATCCAGTGCCATGCCTCGGCCCATATACAACCCAGAAAAGCTCTCCATCGCCACCAGCCCACGACGAGCAATCATCCATCTCGCCTGATCGCTACCCATAAAAGCTCTATCCCTTTCCATCGTTTCGCCAGATCGATCAGAAGAAGAAAAAAACCTCGTTCATGCTGCGCCGCCAATTCCCCTCGAGGCTTAGACTACTCGACTCGACAAAATGTACGTCCGGACCTGCGCGGCTGTGCCCGGCCGACAGCATTCGAAATCTCGGATCATCTAGCCGCATCCATTCTATTCTGTTCAGCTCCATTTACTTATTTTCGAATTGAAGGGTCATAATGAAAAGAAACCGATGTTCAGCTCCATTTATATAACCGGTTGGACATGATAAGTAATCTCTAGTTTGTTGTATCATATTTTTTCCCTAGCTCTTTTGTATCAGCCTAAATCAATGAATCGGTGATGTTAAAATTCTATTACTTTAGTCAAATTTGTTCACATGTTCTTGTTTTGCAAAAATTCACATGAACAATTGATTTAGTCTGTCCATTGTCTTGGTACTACTACTTGATTTATATTTAGAAGTCCATGTCCTTTTATTATTGCTGGTGAACAAACAATAACCTCAAATGAAACAGATCTTCATTAATTGGTACCAACTTTCCAATGATGCATTTTGTTAAATTGTTTACATATTTTATCAAATTTGCTCTCATCATAATATGAATTCATATTTTTCATTCTGGTGAATTTGTGGTGTACTTCTAACATGCATTACTATGCGTGGTATTTGGAGTTGTTTATAGCCACATAGTTTTAGCCCTAGGCTTTGAGAAATCCTGGTTCCGCCTCTGGCTGTCCGTGTGACCGTCTGAGTTTCGAAGGTCCTCCCGAAGGGCTGTCTGTGTGACCATCCGAGTTTCGAAGGTCCTCCCGAAGGGTTGTCCGAGTGACCATTCGAGTTTCGAAGGTCCTCCCGAAGGGCTGTCCGCGACACCGTCCGGGGGCTGTTTGACCGCTTCCCGGAGGGCTGTCTAAGAAGCAGATGAGGGTATACATCCTCGCGGTTGGGAGGTTGTAAATCCTAGCTGCGGGGATCTGCACCGCCGATCATCATCGACTCTACTTCCCGCTGCGCTATGAGTCGGTAACGAAAAAGATCAAACCATGTATGCAGTCTCCATAGTGGTCCTGGGCTGGTGCGTAGGTCGGAATTTTTTTGTTTTCTATCGCGTTCCCCTTACACTCCTCTGACTATGAGATTATGCAACTGCGAATACCGGAGGAACACCTTGTGTGCTATCAAACGTCACAACGTAACTGGGTGATTATAAATATGCTCTAGAGGTGTCTCCGAAGGTGTTTGTTGGGGTGGCACAGATCAAGATTAGGATTTGTCACTCTAAGTATCGAAGAGGTATCTCTGGGCCCTCTCGGTAATGCACATCACTATAAGCCTTGCAAGCAATGTGACTAATGAGTTAGTTACAGGATGATGCATTACGGAACGAGTAAAGAGACTTGCCGGTAACGAGATTGAACTAGGTATAAGGATACCGACGATCGAATCTCGGGCAAGTAACATACCGATGACAAAGGGAATAACGTATGTTGTTATTGCGGTTTGACCGACAAAGATCTTCGTAGAATATATAGGAACCAATGTGAGCATCTAGGTTCCGCTGTTGGTTATTGATCGGAGATGTGTCTCGGTCATGTCTACATAGTTCTCGAACCCGTAGGGTCCGCACGCTTAACATTCAATGACGATTTGTATTATGAGTTATGTGTTTTGGTGATCGAATATAGTTCAAAGTCCCGGATGAGATCACGTACATGACGAGGAGTCTCGAAATGGTCGAGAGGTAAATATTGATATATTGGACGATAGTATTCGAACATCGGAATGCTTTCAGGACATTTCAGACATTTATCGGAGTACCGAGGGGTTACCGGAACCCCCGGGGAAGTATTGGACCTACATGGGACTTAAAGGAGAGAGAGGGGAGCCCGCAAAGGGTGGCGCGCGCCCCCCTCCAAGGGAGTCCGAATTGGACAAGGAGGAGGGGGCGCGGCCCCCTTTCCCTCTCCCTTTCCCTCTCCCTCTCCCTCTCCCTCTCCTTCCTTTTCCCCCTCCGATGAGAAAGGAAGGGGGGCGAATCCTACTAGGAGTGGAGTCCTAGTAGGACTCCCCCCTTGGCATGCCCCCTTGGTGGCCGGCCTCCTCCTCCCCTCCTTTATATACGGGGGCAGGGGCACCCCAAAGCACAATAATTGTTCTCTTAGCCGTGTGCGGTGCCCCCGCCACAGTTTACTTCTTCGGTCATAGTGTCGTGGTGCTTAGGTGAAGCCCTGCGCGGATCACATCACCGTCACCACGCCGTCATGCTGACGAAACTCTCCCTCGACCCTCAGCTGGATCAAGAGTTCGAGGGGCGTCGTCGAGCTGAACGTGTGCTGAACTCGAAGGTGTTGTACGTTCGGTACTAGATCATTTGGATCGTGAAGACGTTCGACTACAACAACCGCGTTAACCTAACGTTTCCGCTTTCGTTCTACGAGGGTACGTGGACACACTCTCCCCCTCTCGTTGCTATGCATCTCCTAGATAGATCTTGTGTGATCGTAGGAATTTTTTTAAATTGCATGCTATGTTCCCCAACAAATAGCGGGTCTCATCACCCTAGGCGGTCTCTTCATGTTTGTCGATGACTGGCTCTTCCACGGTGGGTTCGCCAACAACAATAGTCAGTAGCGATCGTAGGATATGGATGGTGCTAATGGCTCCACTGTTGTTCATAACACCTAACTTCATCGCCATCGATAGAGGCATTCACACTACCAAGCTGTCTATTATTAGAATAAAGTCATTTTGTTAACATCGAGTTTATGTAGTGATGCCCCATCTCGCATGTCTTCAGCTTCCCCCAACAAGTCTTTTTTCTTCCTCTTTATTTGGATCTTTTATATTTTGTTAACATCCAGTTAATAAATTCTCATACATATTTTGGGTAAAGAAAAAAATGGTTGATCTTACATCTCTTGTGATTGTGTGTACATGAAGTGTTTCATGTTAAAACACCATACCAACGACTATAACATGATGTCCCTGCTCTTTAGCTCTTACTATTTTGCCTCACATAGGTAACAGAAAATGAAATGCCAAAACTGCCTAGTACGCCTTTCTTACGCAATTTAATTTGGTTGAGGAACATGGCATGCGATCTAGCTAATAAATAGCATAGATGGGACACAAAGTCTGACTTGTCCCCCTTGACAATGATGTGAAGCAGAAAAACATAGACACAACATAACCATTCCTAATAAAGAGAGGCAACGATGAACAACGACATAAAAGAACCTTGATAAAGCAAATGTTATATTTACCCCTTTCCAAATACTCTCTCCGTTTTAAAATAAGTGACTCAACTTTGTACTAACTTCATGTACCATAAAAATAATGAATATAGATCCAATATTGTGTCAGAACATTTGAGGATGTTAAG
>NC_041380.1:42061908-42064654 GCF_002162155.2 Triticum dicoccoides
TTGTGAGCTACGTTGGAATTTTCTTGAAGAGGAGAGGATGATGCAGTACAATAGAGATAAGTATTTCTCTCAGTTAAGAATCAAGATTATCAATTCAGTAGGAGAACCACGCAAGACCTCGTTAGTAGTACCTACACACAAAATAACAAATATTTGCACCCAACACAAACAAGGGGTTGTCAAGCCCTTGGCGATTAATTGTAAGGATGAAATCTCATAGTGATAGATAGATAAACAAAAACACAAAATAAAATAAAAGTAAATAAATTGCAGCAAGATATTTTTGAATTTTAATATTTGATAAAGATAGACCCCAGGGGCATAGTTTTCACTAGAGGCTTCTCTCTTGAAATAGCATACGGTAGGTAAAGAAATTATTGTTGGACAATTGATAGAAAAGCGAATAATTATCACTATATCCAAGGCAATGATCATGTATATAGGCATCACGTCTGAGATAAGTAGACCGACTCTTGCCTGCATCTACTACTATTACTCCATGCATCGGCCGCTATCCAGCATGCATCTGGGGTATTAAGTTTATAAAAAACGGAGTAACACCTTGCTTATGACATAATGTAGACAAAGTAAATCTAATTAATATGAATAAACCCCATCGTTTTATTGATACAAATACATGTCATGTCCTCTTCTGTCACTGGAATTGAGCATCGCAAGATCGAACCATCACAAAGCACCTCTCTCATTGTAAGATAAATCAATCTAATTGGCCAAACCAAACAGATAAATCGGAGAGAAATATAAAGCTATAATAATCATGCATAAAAAGAGTTCAGAGAAGACTCAAATAATATTCATAGATAATCTGATCACAAACCTACAATTTATCGGATCCCAACAAACACATCGCAAAAAAGGATTACATCAAATAGGTCTCAAAAACATCAAAGAGATAATTGTATTGAAGATCAAAGAGAGAAAAGAAACCATGTAGCTACTAGCTATGGACCCGTAGGTCTGTGGTAAACTACTCACACATCATCGGGGGGCAACAAGGTTGATGTAGAAGTCCTCCGTGATCGATTGCCCCTCCGCAGAGTGCCGAAAAATACCTCCAGATGGGATCTCGCGAGAACAGAAGTTTGCGACGGCGAAAAAAGTATTTTGGATGGCTCCCTGTTGGTTTTCCGATTTTTGAGAATTTATAGGGATGGAATTAGGTCAAATGAAGGAATGAGGGGCCCACGGTGCACCAGGGCGCGCCAACCCCCAGGGCACGCCCTGATTGCTTGTGGCCACCTCATTCGCCTTCTGGCCTCCTCCCAAAGCTTCTAGTGTTTTATGTCTAAAAAAAATTGTCAAAAAAGTTTCATGTCATTTGGACTTCGTTTGATACTCCTGTAAAGCCAAAATCAAGCAAAAAAACAACATCTGACACTTGATAGTAAGTTAATAGGTTAGTCCAAAAAATGATATATAATTGCATATAATTGTTTCACCCTGCATGCTTAGTATGAATTTAGGGTACCGGATATGATGTACATGACTCTGGACACATCGATTTGAGGGTTGATTGTCAGTGGCAGCGGACGTTCCCGGACGCGTACGTGGATGTAGGGTTGGTATGTTTGGCTATAGATACTCTAAAGGAGCTCTACATGATGGAATGATCTTAAACTTGTAAGAATAACCTAAGAAATATTCAATACGTCGCGCAGTCCTTGTCTTGTTTTCTTTCTTGGATGTTTTTTTAACACAATAGCGATGCAAGCGCTCGTATATATGTGTATATACTCACCTTTATAAATGCACGCGCGCACACACACTACCTCTATGAACACCCCCAAGAGACTGAGCCGGTATATCATCTTGAGATTTACAAAGTCACCATAAGCACCTCATAGTCGACAGATCGTCTCCTCCCACTAAACGCACACCGCCGAAAATCATGAAATAAATCCTGAAAAATGCGAGCACCACACTTAAATTCTGATGGATTAGAGATACTACTGTCCTCCTAACCATCCAACCACATGTTGGTTTGATTCTAGGATGGATGGTTGTTGCTCGTTCACAAACTCGTTCGTAGGACAACGTTGTATATAACCAACTTCTCTTTCCATTTCTTTTATAATACTCTCTTCGTCCAAAAATAAATGTCTTATGCATATTCTCAAAGAAAAAACCTTCAATATGTTGAGCTTAAAGCTACCTCTATATCCACTGAAAGCAATCCGAAAACGATCACCAAAACGGTGGAGCATGATGTCTGCTCCAAATGTAAGTTTAATGTTTGTGGTCTTAGCATTGCCGTAAATAAAATTTCTAAAACACAGATGTTTGAAGAAGTAATTTCGTTCTAGTGACGTTTGAGTCATTTTGGTAGAGTTTGAGTCACTTTCATTTTTGTTTTTGTAGAAATGTCCAGTAAAGCATAGAAGTGACTTCCACTGAAACCAGAGTTCGTTTCAGTCCACCGGAGTGGACAACATCTCTATACCCGAAACCAGTATCGGAGGCGTAAACCTGGGGAGTGCGCGTCCGCGAGGGACACGTCGGCCCGGCCGAATCCCGCCCGTCCATCAAGCCCGTCGGCGATCCCGTCCGTCCGCACACGCCCGCGGCGCCGGTTAAATCCCTCCACCCCCACCGCACCGCTTCTACTGGTTTCCAGAACTCTCTCCTGCCGTCCTCCTTATCTCCAGGCCGGACGAGCCCGCAGCCGCAGCGTCCGACCTAGGGTTCTGCGCCGCCGCCGCCCCGCTGCTCCCGAGGTTCGATCCTC
>NC_041380.1:42065131-42115809 GCF_002162155.2 Triticum dicoccoides
TAATCTCGCTAGCGCTCATTCGTTCGTGGGAACCCCTGGCTCCGCGCGATCGTGGTGGTGTTTCCGCGCTTCATCCCGTGGGGTTTGTAGCCTGGGTTGCGCGCACCGATCCGCGGGGGATTTTTGGAGTTTCGGCTGGGGATTTTTCGGATATCGGTCGGATCTAGCTGGATCGCCTGTTGGCGAGAGACGGAGGTAGGTTGCTTGCGTCCGTCCTGCTGTGATTCGTGGGAGAATTGGAGATTCGCGTACGGTTCTGATTCTCGCCTGTGAGATTCCCTCTATGGAGGTGGATAGGTTAGGGCAATTTTGTTTTGTGCGGAAGCGCGAACTTGAGTTTTACATGAGAGCCGTATACTAGAAATAGTTAGATCATGTAATCTTGCCTATATAGATGTTTCAACTGTCTCTCCTCCCAAGGGGAGAGTGGGTACTGGGTAGTTGGCAAATAATATTTAAACTGGTCAGACATATCAAATGGAGTCAGTAGAAAGACTTCATTTTATCATGTAAACAGGATGTGATGTTGGTTATATAATCTTGGTTATGTAGATAATTCTGATTTTATATCTTGCTGGAATCTCCATCCCTAAAAGTACATGATAGTGGTATTGGAGTGTATCAAGTGTTTTTGTGGTGTGTTTTATTCTCTTACTGATTCAGTACAAGAAGAGAAGAATAATTAGAACAGTTACCTCAATTCAAAAGTAAATGAGATGAATGGTTAATAAAAACTATATTACAGAATCAGAGTTATTTTGGAATGTGGATACTTGCAACTTAAAGTCATGAGATTTGTCTTTTGCAACTGCTTTTCCCTGAGTAGCCTTTGCCAGGTTATTTAATTTATTGGTTTTATGCTTGTCATATTTGTTAATTGCGGAAGGGACTGATGGAGTGTTTTCTTAATTTTCAGGAGATGCCTCGTTATGATGATCGTTATGGAAACGCACGCTTGTATGTTGGTAGATTGTCCTCCCGTACTCGTTCGCGCGACCTAGAATATCTTTTCAGCAAATATGGAAGGTAATGACAATACTGCACATTAAGAGTTTGGCAAAAGCTTTCTGGTGTAACAGACTTTTTTTTACAAGCTTTCCAACTTTTTTTTGTGAGGGCACAAGCTTTCAACTTGTGAATATGGTTCTGCACAAATTCGAATGTGCTTTTCTAGGGTTGTGAATCACCATTATTGGACTAGTGCTTGTTAGAATAGTTGACACCGTAAGTACTTAGGCCCAGTTCTTTTGACAGTTTATAATGGCATAAGCCGCTCCCTCCCAGCTTATTCTAGAATCGCCCCTCAGTTTATTCTAAAGCCTCCCCCAAATTGTTTTGGGGCTTCTAAGCTAGGTAAGGTTTAATTAGTTTAGAAGCCCCCAAAAATTTTAGGGTTGGCATCTAGAATAAGCTGGGGAGGGGGCAGATTATTTTGGCAGCCACCAAAAATAACTGGGCTTTAGTATAGTTTAAATTTGGTCAAATAATTTAGGCTGTTCGTTTCTTAAACTTTTTGAACTGTAAGGTGCATGTCTTCTGCTATATAGAGTGAACCAGTCAGTGTTCTTGGATTTCTTCCTGCCCTTGTTTTTCCTGGGTGGTTTATACAAGCTGGGTTCACCAGTAGTCTTTTCAAGCTAGTTTTTGGTGTTATCTGTTATTTCTCCATGTATGCTGTGAAATTGGACTCCCAGGTCCTGTGTGTTTGAATGGTCTTGTTTGAGTGTTTTTCGGTTTATAGCAGCTGTTGGGTACCCTATTGGTGTTTCCAAACTAGTGTTTGGTGTTCTCTGTTATTTCATCTGTATGCTGTAGATGTTTGACTCCCAGGTCTTGTGTGCTTAACTTAAATGATCTTGTTGAAGGTTTTTCCGTTTTTAACACAATCCGGAAGGTATGTGGTGGAAGGGTGCCCTTGGTGGAATTGGTGGCCATTGTTCCAAAGTTTGTGGAGGACTTTGGCGAAGGGTGCCCTTGGTGCTTGGTGTAATGTTATTGACTGTTTTAGTGGAAGTTACAAGATGGTGATGCATTTGAGTACTTAAGTCCTGACGGCTTACTGTTTGTGGCAACCGTTTGCGCAGAATACGGGAAGTGGAATTGAAGCGCGACTATGCATTCATTGTATGTGAATTTTACTCTCCTCAACCTTATTTATGCTCTTTAAAGTTGTTAGCATACTTAAGACCTATTTTGTTCACATATGAGGTACACTGTTTGTTTTGCCTGTTCTTGTCTATCTAACAGGAATACAGTGATCCTCGTGATGCTGATGAGGCCCGATACAACCTAGATGGCAGGGATGTTGATGGGAGCCGCATTATTGTTGAGTTTGCTAAAGGGGTAAGTTGCCATTTGTGCAGTCCACTTTGTGGGCATAATGATAATGGTATTTTTTTGTCCTTTATGAAGCTACTAGAAACTTTGTTGTGTCATCCCTTACGGTTTATGTGTTCAGGTTCCACGTGGTTCTGGTGGTTCACGAGAACGTGAATATGTGGGAAGAGGGCCTCCTCCAGGAACAGGCCGTTGTTTCAACTGTGGTATTGATGGTCATTGGGCCAGGGACTGCAAAGCTGGTGACTGGAAGAACAAATGCTACCGCTGTGGAGAAAGGGGCCATATTGAAAGAAATTGCCAGAATAGCCCGAGGAGTCTCAGGTATGGATTTATAAATTTGTTAACCTCCATCGCGATACTCTAAATGGCCTGAAATGTTCTTCTATCTCAGTACATGAGAGTTCTTATTTAATCTTTTGTTAATGGATATGTTTTATTAGGCGTGAGAGAAGCTATTCACGGTCCCCATCTCCACGTCGTGGACGGGCTCGCAGTCGGAGCTACAGCAGAAGCCGTAGTTACAGGTATGCTGAGCAACCCACCTGCAACTCTTGGGCTTTTTACTCAATAGTTCTGTTTTCTATTCTGTTTTCTCATATTTCCTCCTGCAATCAGCCGATCTAGGTCCAGATCCTATTCTGAATCTCCCAGAGGGCGCCGCACAGAGCGTGATGAGAGGAGATCAAGGAGCATTAGCTACAGCAGGAGCCCCAGGCGATCACTCTCCCCAGGAGGCAAGGAAATGGATCGCAGCCCCACACCTGATCGCAGTCGGAGCCCCAGGCGATCCATCTCACCTGTAGCAAAGGATAATGGTGATAGCCCTCGGGGCAGGGAGACAAGCAGGAGCCCATCTGATGGCTACCGTAGCCCTGTGGCCAATGGGCGCAGCCCAAGAAGCCCTGTTAACAATGGCAGTCCCAGTCCTACCAGAGACAACAGGGCCAGTCCAAGCCCGAGGGGCAACAACGGTAGCCCTAGTCCTAAGGGCAATGGCAACGGTGGCAGCCCAAGTCCAAGGGGCAATGGTGACGACGATGGACGTCGAGGCTCAGGCTCACCTAGAGGAAGAAGCGTGTCTCCATGAAACATGGAACCATTTTCCAGTTTCTGCTCGCTACATGTGGTTGTGACAGTACATTTCAAGTTTAAGACGTTTGTCAGTGAATTTCCTATCTGTTTGCTGAACCTGTTATTTAGTTCCTGGACGCCTCGAAGGTTTGTTACTCTGGTTGTTATGTTGTGCGTAATGGATTGATAATACTCGTATTAAGTAGCAATATGAATATATGGTATCACTCTGTGACAGCCTGTGGTTGAGGTTCGTCTCTGTTTGGAGTCACCGAAAAGTCCTGATGAGTAGCAAAGAGCGACGTGCAAACGCCTTAATCAAGCACTGGACTGAACATATTTCATTTCACAACTGTGCATCTTAGAATTCATTACCGCCCCTCGCATTTATACCTCCCAAAATGCATTATCGTCCTTTCTGGGCATGGACAATGGTGTTATTTTAGGAGCGTCACAAATAAATGTTAAGGTGGGGAAGAAAAAAAATCATAAGGAAGGCTGGTTTTCTTTTATTTAATGGATGATTTTTTAGTATAATATATCTCATCACGCTTTTATAATAGCTAGTTATTGAAAATAAATAACTGCTACACACGACACAGTATGGGACGATATTTGGACGATGCAGCACATCAAGCCGTTGATGTGTTGAGCAAAACTGGGTAGCACGGTTGAAACCTTCAACGTGTGGAGTTCGGCCGGCAATCGTCTGCATAGTACTCCCTTCGTTCTTAAATATTTGTTTTTTTAGAGATTTCAATTAGTAACTATATACGGAACAAAATGAGTGAATTTACACTCTAAAATATATATCTGTATGTGGTAGTCTATTTGAAATCTCTAAAAAGATAAATATATAAAAACGGAGGGAGTATTTCGTTGAAGATAAAATTAAAAAACAACTATTCATGCTTTTATTGTCATCTTTAAATTACATGCAATATTTAAGATTAGACTGATTTATCAACCATTGTACATGTCTTTAGAATGAATTATCGCAGCTCACATCATTCAGATCCAACATCATGATGGTGATGGATTGCAAGCTTGTTCTGTGTGGGAAACTCTAGTCGAGATTGCTTTACCAATTTGTCAATTGCGATCTTCAAAGCTTGGTATGGCGAGGATGTTTGCATGTGTCATTGTTCTTTGTTGTTTATTCAGTGCAATTTTCAAGCTCTTTTAGTGGTCGTTCTATGCCCAGTTGTCTATTTATTATCGTTCCACTGCTCCTTCGTGCAAAGTAGGCGGGTCCCGCCGGTACCATCATTGCCATCAGGAAAGCCCTCCTCGATTGCGAGAAGCCTTCTAGTTAGCGCTTCAATTGAGAGCGTGCCCCAGTTCACCAAGGTTTCGATGGAGATGACCATCTACGAGTACCTCGCCGGCACAATGCGCGGGAATTTTCCGTTAGCTCTTCAATTGAGAGTGTGCTCCAGTCCACCAAGGTTTCGATGGAGATGGCCATCTGTGAGTACCTCGCCGACACGACGCACATGAATTTTCTGGTAGCTCTTCAATTGAGAGCGTGCCTAAGTCCACCAAGGTTTCGATGGAGATGGCCATCTGCGAGTACCTCGCTGGCACGACGTGCGGGAATTTTCTCACCGCGCGCTCGCTGGCGATCTCGTCTCTGAGCACCTTATTGACACCAAATTTTGGCATGGTTGAAAACACAATTAAGAAGGCCTCAAATGGACAAGTGCTCAAATTGAGAAAGTTTCGTATCGTCAAAAGGAGAAATTTTCATATTTGGGCCATAGCCATCTGGTCTCATCTCTAAGGCCGAAGTTGTGTTTGAAGTACTCAAATTTTATATTCAGAACACTATTCGGCCTATTACGCCCCCAAGATGGCCTCATATGAGAAAAGTTCCTATACAGATTGTCTTCGTCTCGTCGAAACGATCGATTTTTATATAAGAAACGTCTTAATCGAAGTTCGTATGCAAAAGTTACGGCCGAAAATGCGTGGCTGCATCAGGATGGCCGGACACTCCGGGAATGATCATCCGGGTTTTGGATTTCTCCGAGGATGGCCGGACACTCCGGGGATGTTTGTCCGGGTTTTAGAATTTTTTTGCCGCAGGCTTCGAAAAACACACAAAAACTCCCTCAAGATGACCTCTGATCAAAATACGTTCAACATAAAAGTTGTTCGTCTCGTCGAAACGGTCAAGATTGCTTTTGGGCTTGTTTCCATCCGAGATCGTTTACCACCACAAAAAATACCCGCAAGGTGTAGCCAGTTTAAACCGAACAGTTTTGGAAAGTTCGGACAAAACCAATCCGAATTTGACTAGGGTTTTGGACGTGAATCCAAGCCTTTTTCTTGCACGGGAAGTCTAGCCGCCTCTTATATATCTAAGGGGTGACGGCCGATTGAACAACACACAATCGATCAAATCATCTACCACTTTTTATCTTTTATCTTTTCTCCCTAACCCTATTTCTTCTTCTTCCTCGTTCTTCGTTTGTTCTTCTTGTTGCAGGGCGGCGAACTTCGAGGCCCTAGGGGCGATCAGGTCGACCTAGGGCGGCCCATAGCCGCCGCGCGCCCTGACGGGGTCCCTCCCGGGCGTGTGGGGTTTCGAGTCCTCAAAAGCACCCGCCGGATTGTCTTGCGTACCGCGCTTCCGGACGGGTCTCCTTCGACGCGAGCTGCGGTGCATCACCCTCGGCGTTGGAGGTGCACGGTGACGTGTTCGTGTGCGAACACACTTTTTGGCGACTCCGCTGGGGAGCGAAGCTTTGAACGGTCTCCAGCCCGTTCTTGCTACGAAGAGATCGTCATCTAGGGTTTGCAATCTACAAAGGTAATATGAATACCCAATTCCCTACTGTAGATGCAAATAATTCATATGGTGTTACTAGATTGTTCAATGAGTATACTCTATCGGCCAGCCCTAGTTTGTTCAATCATGCATCTAATTACGTGCATAGGCCGATTCAAAGTAATTTACATGCTTTAACTTTTTATGATACTAGTAACATGCATCATATGTATCCCAACTCTCATGCATCGGCAACCCCACAAATTGTTATGCCGATGAACAACATGGTGAGTTTGGTTAATAAATTTGAAACACCTCATGTTAGGATTTCCAATGCCATGCAAGAAAGTGTTTCACCCTTTTATTCATCGGCAAGTAATGTGCAATATACTAATCCAACCATGCCGATGAACGAGAGAATTGGCCATGCTACTACTAGCTATTCGGTCAGTTATGCCCAACCGTCATATGCTACACCTCATGATAATAATTTTTAAGCACCATACACAACTGTAGATGTTCATAATTCGACTTCCGACCTTCCTGGTCATAGCCGAATGAATGTAAATTTTACAGGAGCGGCTGTGCCCAATATTGTAGAAGATGAGGTAGTGGTGGCTGCATTGAAGAGTTTAGCCCAAAATAAGAGGATTAGTGCTCTTTGCCTTGAACACCATGAAAAGGGGCTATTTCCTGATTATGCCGCAATAAAAGCTAGAGTTTTGCAAGAAGATGAATCTTTGCCAATTGATAAAATTGGCGAGCAAAAATATGGTTTTACAACAATGCATATGCCTTCACCTAGTACTACATCATATTATACACCCCCACTATTGCAAAATTTCGGCAACAACCATGTGTCATTGCCGAAAGAATCTAAAAGCATTGGGGGGCAATTGTATCCGGAGTGGGCTGAAATTGAGAAAAAGCTTAAAACCAACTTTGCCGCTCGCCGACAGAAACAAATAGAAAACGAATTGGCTCAGATAAAAGAAGGATGATTCGGAACTTGAAACTGCTTCGGTTGAAAAAGCCAAATCAAGTAGTATATATTCTGAATCCATCAAATCCAAAGAGGCAAGCATTATTCAGAAAGGGCATGGCAAGCATAGCAAAACAACCGTGCTTGATTTTTCTGAAGTTAATGGAACCTACTTCTTGCCCTATGAGTTCCGTGCCGTAGAAATTGACAAGCCTCAAGGACAAGAGCAAGTGGCCAAACAAAGTTCGGCTGATAAGGATCTTCAAGGTAATGATTCACGGAATAAAGAAAAATATGATGAAGAGGCGTTGGGGAGCCACCCAAAGATGAAGCAAGATATTGTTCAAGCCACACCACTATCATGCTCTCCCAACATATTTGAAGAGGTATGTTCAACAAGTAATTTACCTATTTTCAGATTTGGTCAAAACTTTATTGTTAATGCATCCATCAGAAAAATCTTCTTAAGTAATTTTGAAAGACCAATGAAGAAGGGTAATTTACTTGTTAGCAATAAAATTGTTATGGAACATATCGGTCAACCCATTGCGCCATTTATAAAGACCGATAATGACTTATTGTTACAGCCAAAGCTTTCCCCATTGCTTTATATAATGTTCATATCTAGTTGGGTAGCTTTGCTTATTTCGTACTTAGCTTGCACTTGGTCTCAACTGAGACATGTATGTTCTAAATATCTTCGTTTCAGAAATTTAAAGCCAAGGTTAAATTCTATTGAAAAAACCGATGCTAATATAATATCTTATCGAAAGACATCGGAGATAGAGTGGGAAACACAATGCATAGCCGAATGGGGTGATGCAAAATCTGAACCGTTCGTTTGCTTAACTCCAAAGCCGTTCTCACAAGAAGATTGGCTAGAAAATAAAAAATTACCTTCAATTCCAATATGTGTGATCAAATCTTTGATTTGTTGTTGAGAAATAATTATATTAGAATTCTTGATCACCATGTTGAGCCATCTGTCCAGGGACGAATGTATTGTAAGTTGCATGATTCGTCCAAGCATAATTTTGAGGATTGCGACATGTTTCGTCAAATAATTAAATCGGCCATTGATAAAGGACGATTGAAATTGGTTGAGACACCAAGAGATGACCAGTCTATTCTGATTGGTCCCGATGGCAGAAAGTTTTTGCATTGACTGCTTCAAGCCGATCAACTTAAAGAGAAGGTAAAAACTGCAGGTGATGAGACCAAGCTTTCAAGTAAAAAAGTTGTTGAAGAGCATAATGAACATAATCTTGAGGACGAGAGTTCCATCGAAGCTACAATGGAGACGCCAAGGACTGGGGGGCAGCAAGCAAATCCAATGATCGACGAAAGCAAACCAAAAGAAAACAATGACCGAAATAAGCGCAAGTGTAAGAGATCAAAAATCTCCTTCGCTGAACTATTGGATAAATATCAAAAGAAGAGTGAAGAGAAGAATACTTATCGGCCAAATCATGCAAAGAAACCAAGATCACCCCCAAGGCGCAAATATGAGGATTGATATTGGCAAAGTAAGAATTTCTAATGTAGACCGAAACTCAATGTGAGGTCCGATCCGTTGTTGCGGCCCGACCTTTCACGACACTCCACCTTGAGCAGCAGTAGCCTCTCACCCGCGCACACGATATGCACGAAATAGAGGGTTTGAACCTTACGGCCCAGCACGAGAAAATCAATCTCGACGATGATACTCACGCGCAAAAACAATTTCTACAAAGAAATCGCAACACAGAGGTTTTCTAAAGATTCCTCCAAAACTTGATACGGGTGTCTACCCTGAAAAACACATCGTGTCTATTTCATATAAAAATAACCTCCCTTACATTGAACGCATCATGGCTTTATATAATAGCCGACCATCTAACTTGCCTTGAAAAACAAACCGACCTTCTATCTCTAACTCAAATAAAATCCGGACTCTCCTAAAATATAAACGTAATTGCCTTTTACATCTCGGCAGTTTCTTTTTATTGCTAAAACTAACAAACCGACTCATACTGTATACACATAAAATTAGGTGCGCCATCTCCATGCCATACTTGAGCTGCGGGTCTGGTGGACCCCATCCCTGATCGCACAAGGAAAATAATCTTCACCATTTAAACCTGCTGACCTGCACCTCTAGCTCCGGCGGCCTTAATCGTGAGAAATAATAGCAGCTTATGATTCCGTGATTAATCTCAAGGAAACAAATCTCCTGGACGTGTATAACTTGGACATGTTTCGGATGTAGCAACCAAAAGAAATAACCAGATTGATGCACACCTTGATCAAATGTGCTAGTGTAATCCTTCTTTTCATGTACACACATGTATCTCTCCCCACGTAATGCATGCACGTCCAACATCTTATTTTCCTCTTTCTTAAGCGAGTGCGTCTCCGCCAATACCATAGTATGCATGCATGTAACTTCAACTAATTTTGCAATCTTTTCCGTGTACTGTTTATCAACGCTAGTATAGTTTGGCACATATACATCATTAACAGTAACTAATGGAGCAATGATAACTTGATCCTGGTGGGTAGCTTGTACATCGTCATTGTCGTTGGTCCGACTATATGCGAAACTGGTCGTATCAATTTCAATGCAACATATTCATATCATTATTTTGGGCCGCCAATGCCAATGTCGTGGATGCCTCCCTATACTCATGTAGATTCATATCCATCACGGGACAGGTACGATACAAGGGCACATTCTCCATCTTATTTTAAACCATCTCACCAATATTATGCAGCTCCGAGAAGATCAACATTTGAACAATCACATGTTAAAGACCGTTTCAATCATAAAGAATCGGTCCAGAGCTCAAGGAAGAAGAAAGAGGTGGTCAACCAAGTTTATCGTGTTAAAAGAGATGGTCGTAAGAGTGTAACTCCAGATTTGATCTCAAATGAAAAAGAGCCAATTAAAGTGTTGACATTGGCTACAAAAGGCAAAGAAATGAAGCAACCAATTGATAAAAAATCAGAGTGCCAAATCTAAAGAAAAAAAGTTGAGGGTGCACAAGGCCAAAAAGGAATTGCCATTGGTCAAAACAGAATCACAGCCGAGATGCCCGCTCGGCTTATCGTATTGGCAAAAGAAGAAATTACAAAAACTTAGTGCACAAGAACTTGAAAAAAGGAGCACGGCATGGGTTCCCAAGAGGAGCAGTCAAAATAAAAATGATGTGCAACCTTCTATTGCAACAACTGTTACAAAAGTGAAGAAAAAGAAGAATGAAAGCAACAAACAATTAAGCCGAAGGTGCGCATCACAATATCAAAATCTTCGGTTAGCACATCATCCATATTCTTCAACCATACCATTCATCCATAGGTATGATCAATTACCCTCCATGGATACAACATAATTTTCTATATCATGACAGGGTATTACCAAATCACTATACATTTGGTTAGTTACATTTTGGTTGCTAATATAAAGGGGCCGAAATATTTTATTGCTATTTTATTTGTTTATTTCAGCTATACATACTTTGGTGGGTGAATTCTACATGAACCTCATGGTAATGGCCGATACTTATCTATTGCCCTAAGAATATGTCAAAGCATGGCCGATGTAGTTGTTGGAAATATGCCCTAGAGGCAATAATAAAAGTATTATTATTATATTTCCTTGTTCATGATAATTGTCTTTTATTCATGCTATAACTGTATTATCCGGAAATCGTAATACACGTGTGAATACATAGACCACAATATGTCCCTAGTGAGCCTCTAGTTGACTAGCTCGTTGTGATCAATAGATAGTCATGGTTTCCTGGCTATGGACATTGGATGTCGTTGATAACGGGATCACATCATTAGGAGAATGATGTGATGGACAAGACCCAATCCTAAGACTAGCACAAAAGATCGTGTAGTTCATTTGCTAGAGCTTTGCCAATGTCAAGTATCTCTTCCTTCGACCATGAGAGCGTGTAACTCCTGGATACCGTAGGAGTGCTTTGGGTGTATCAAACGTCACAACGTAACTGGGTGACTATAAAGGTGCACTACAGGTATCTCCGAAAGTATCTATTGTTTTATGCGGATCGAGTCTGGGATTTGTCACTCCGTGTAAACGGAGAGGTATCTCTGGGCCCACTCGGTAGGACATCATCATATGCGCAATGTGACCAAGGAGTTGATCATGGGATGATGTGTTACGGAACGAGTAAAGTGACTTGCCGGTAACGAGATTGAACAAGGTATTGGATACCGACGATCGAATCTCGGGCAAGTAACATACCGATAGACAAAGGGAATTGAATACGGGATTGATTAAGTCCTTGACATCGTGGTTCATCCGATGAGATCATCGTGGAACATGTGGGAGCCATCATGGGTATCCAGATCCCGCTGTTGGTTATTGACCGGAGAACGTCTCGGTCATGTCTACATGTCTCCCGAACCCGTAGGGTCTACACACTTAAGGTTCGATGACGCTAGGGTTATAAAGGAAGTTTGTATGTGGTTACCGAATGTTGTTCGGAGTCCCGGATGAGATCCCGGACGTCACGAGGAGTTCCGGAATGGTCCGGAGGTAAAGATTTATATATGGGAAGTCCTATTTTGGCCACCGGAAAATGTTCGGGATTTTCCGGTATTGTACCGGGAAGGTTCTAGAAGGTTCCGGAGTGGGGCCCACCTGCATGGGGGGACCCACATGGACGTGGGTAGTGGGGGCAAGGCCCCACACCCCTGGTCAAGGCGCACCAAGATCCCCCCTTAGAAGGAATAAGATCATATCCCGAAGGGATAAGATCAAGATCCCTAAAAAGGGGGGGGGGGGATAACAATCGGTGGGGAAGGAAATAATGAGATTTCTTTCCTCCCACCTTGGCCAACGCCCCAATGGACTTGGAGGGCAAGAAACCAGCCCCTCCACCCCTATATATAGTGGGGAGGCGCATGGGAGCTATACACGAAGTTCTGGCACAGCCCTACCTCTCTCCCTACTCCTCCTTTTCCATGGTGCTTGGCGAAGCCCTGCTGGATTGCCACGCTCCTCCACCACCACCACCACGCCGTTGTGCTGCTGTTGGATGGAGTCTTCCTCAACCTCTCCCTCTCTCCTTGCTGGATCAAGGCGTGGGAGACGTCACCGGGCTGTACGTGTGTTGAACGCGGAGGTGCCGTCCGTTCGGCACTAGGATCATCGGTGATTTGAATCACGACGAGTACGACTCCATCAACCCCGTTCACTTGAACGCTTCCGCTTAGCGATCTACAAGGGTATGTAGATGCACTCTCTTTCTACTCGTTGCTGGTCTCTCCATAGATAGATCTTGGTGACACGTAGGAAAATTTTGAATTTCTGCTACGTTCCCCAACAGTGGCATCATGAGCTAGGTCTATTGCGTAGATTCTTTGCACGAGTAGAACACAAAGTAGTTGTGGGCGTTGATGTTGTTCAATATGCTTACCGTTACTAGTCCAATCTTGTTTCGACGGTATTGTGGGATGAAGCGGCCCGGACCGACCTTACACGTACTCTTACGTGAGACAGGTTCCACCGATTGACATGCACTTGGTGCATAAGGTGGCTAGCGGGTGCCAGTCTCTCCCACTTTAGTCGGAACGGATTCGATTAAAAGGGTCCTTATGAAGGGTAAATAGCAATTGGCATATCACGTTGTGGTCTTGCGTAGGTAAGAAACGTTCTTGCTAGAAACCCATAGCAGCCACGTAAAACATGCAACAACAATTAGAGGACGTCTAACTTGTTTTTGCAGGGTATGCTATGTGATGTGATATGGCCAAGAAGAATGTGATGAATGATATGTGATGTATGAGATTGATCATGTTCTTGTAATAGGATTCACGACTTGCATGTCGATGAGTATGACAACCGGCAGGAGCCATAGGAGTTGTCTTTATTTATTGTATGACCTGCGTGTCATTGAAGAACGCCATGTAAACTACTTTACTTTATTGCTAAACGCGTTAGTCATAGAAGTAGAAGTAGTCGTTGGCGTGACAACTTCATGAAGACATGATGATGGAGATCATGATGATGGAGATCATGGTATCGTGCCGGTGACGATGATGATCATGGAGCCCCGAAGATGAAGATCAAAAGGAGAAAAATGATATTGGCCATATCATGTCACTATTTGATTGCATGTGATGTTTATCATGTTTATGCATCTTGTTTGCTTAGGACGACGGTAGTGAATAAGATGATCCCTTACAAAATTTCAAGAAGTGTTCTCCCCTAACTGTGCACCGTTGCTACAGTTCGTCGCTTCTAAGCACCACGTGATGATCGGGTGTGATGGATTCTTACGTTCACATACAACGGGTGTAAGACAGTTTTACACAACGAAAACACTTAGGGTTAACTTGACGAGCCTAGCATGTGCAGACATGGCCTCGAAACACGGAGACCGAAAGGTCGAGCATGAGTCGTATGGTAGATACGATCAACATGAAGATGTTCACCGATGATGACTAGTCCGTCTCACGTGATGATCGGACACGGCCTAGTTGACTCGGATCATGTGATCACTTAGATGACCAGAGGGATGTCTATCTAAGTGGGAGTTCATAAGATGAACTTAATTATCCTGAACATAGTCAAAAGACCTTTTGCAAATTATGTCGTAAGCTCGCGCTTTAGTTCCACTGTTTAGATATGTTCCTAGAGAAAATATAGTTGAAAGTTGATAGTAGCGATTATGCGATCAGTAGAAAGCTTATGTCCTTAATGCACCGCTCAGTGTGCTGAACCCCAACGTCGTTTGTCGATGTTGCGAACATCGGACATACACGTTTTGATAACTACGTGATAGTTCAATTAAATGGTTTAAGTAGAGGCACCAAAGACGTTTTAGAAACGTCGCGGAACATATGAGATGTTTCGAGGGCTGAAATTGGGATTTCAGGCTCGTGCCCACGTCAAGAGGTATAAGACCTCCGACGATTTTCTTAGCCTGCAAACTAAGGGAGAAAAGCTCAATCGTTGAGCTTGTGCTCAGATTGTCTGAGCACAACAATCACTTGAATCGAGTGGGAGTTGATCCTCCAGATGAGATAGTGATGTTTCCCCAAAGTCATTGCCACCAAGCTGCTAGAGCTTCGTGATTAACTATAACATATCAGGGATAGATATGATGATCCTTGAAATATTCATGATGTTTGACACCGCGAAAGTAGAAATCAAGAAGGAGCATCAATTGTTGATGGTTGGTGAAACCACTAGTTTCAAGAAGGGCAAGGGAACAAAGGGATACTTCATGAAACAGCAATTCAGCTGCTTCTCTAGTGAAGAAACCCAAGGTTGAACCCAAACCCGAGACTAAGTGCTTCTGTAATAAGGGGAACAACCACTGGAGCAGCATTACCCTAGATACTTGGTAGATGAGAAGGCTGGCAAGGTCGATAGAAGTATATTGGATATACATTATGTTAATGTGTACTTTACTAGTACTCCTAGTAGCACCAGGGTATTGGATACCGGTTCGGTTGCTAAGTGTTAGTAACTCGAAATAAAAGCTATAGAATAAACGGAGACTAGCTAAAGGTGAGCTGACGATATATGTTGGAAGTGTTTCCAAGGTTGATATGATCAAGCATCGCACGCTCCCTCTACCACCGAGATTGGTGTTTGCGTTGAGCATAGACATGATTGGATTATGTCTATCGCAATACGGTTATTCATTTAAGGAGAATAATGGTTACTCTATTTTTGAATAATACCTTCAATGGTCTTGCACCTAAAGGAATGGTTTATTGAATCTCGGTCGTAGTGATACACATTTTCATGCCAAAAGATATAAGATAGTAATGATAGTACCACTTACTTGTGGCACTGCCATGTAAGTCATAATGGTATAAAACGCATGAAGAAGCTCCATGTTGATGGATCTTTGGACTCACTCGTTTTTGAAAAGTTTGAGACATGCGAACCATGTCTATTGGTGTATATGCATGAAGAAACTCTATGCAAATGGATCGTTCGGACTCACTTGATTTTGAATCACTTGAGATATGCAAATCATACCACATGGGCAAGATGACTGAAAAGCCTCATTTTCAGTAAGATGGAACAAGATAGCAACTTGTTGGAAGTAACACATTTTGATGTGTGCAGTCGAATGAGTGCTGAGGCATGCAGTGAATATCATTATGTTCTTACTTCACAGATGATTCGAGTAAATGTTGAGTATATTTACTTGATGAAACACAAGTCTGAATTATTGAATGGTTCAAGTAATTTCAGAGTGAAGTAGCAGATCATTGTGACAAGAGGATAAAATGTCTATGATATGATCATAGAGATGAATATCTGAGTTACGAGTTTTGGCACACAATTAAGACATTGTGGAAATTGTTTCGCAATTAATACCGCCTGGAACACCATAATGTGATGGTGTGTCCGAACATCATAGTTGCACCCTATTGGATATGGTGCGTACCATGATGTCTCTTATCGAATTACCACTATCGTTCATGGGTTAGGCATTAGAGACAACCACATTCACTTTAGATAGGGCACCACGTAATTCCGATGAGATGACACCGTATGAATTATGGTTTAGAGAAACCTAAGTTGTCGTTTCTTAAAAGTTTGGGGCTGCGACGCTTATATGAAAAAGTTTCAGGTTGATAAGCTCGAACCCAAAGCGGATAAAATGCATCTTCATAGGAAACCCAAAACAGTTGGGTATACCTCCTAATTCAGATCCGAAAGCAATATGGATTGTTTCTAGAATCAGGTCCTTTCTCGAGGAAAAGTTTCTCTCGAAAGAATTGAGTGGGAGGATGGTGGAGACTTGATGAGGTTATTGAACCGTCTCTTCAACTAGTGTGTGACAGGGCACATGGAGTTGTTCCTGTGGCACCTACACCAATTGAAGTGGAAGCTTATGATATTGATCATGAAACTTCGGATCAAGTCACTCCCAAACCTCGTAGGATGACAAGGATGCGTACTACTTCAGAGTGGTACGTAATCCTGTCTTGAAGGTCATGTTGCTAGACAACAATGAACCTACGAGCTATGGAGAAGCGATGGTGGGCCCGGATTCCGATAAATGGCTTGAGGCCATAAAATCCGAGAGAGGATCCATGTATGAAAACAAAGTGTAGACTTTGGCAGAACAGCTCGATGGTCGTAAGGCTAATGAGTACAGATGGATTTCAAAAGGAAGACGGACAATGATGGTAAATGTCACCATTAAGAAAGCTCGACTTGTCGTTAAGATGTTTTCCGACAAGTTCAAGGAGTTGACTACGATGAGATTTTCTCACTCGTAGCGATGCTAAGAGTCTGTTGGAATTATATTAGCGATTACTGCATTATTTATGAAATCTTGCAGATAGGATGTCAAAACATTGTTTCCTCGACGATTTTAATGAGGAAAGGTTGTATGTGATACAACCGGAAGGTTTTGTCAATCCCGAAAGATGCTAATAAGTATGCAAAGCTCCAGCAATCCTTCTAAGGACTGGAGTGAGCATCTCGGAGTTGGAATGTATGCTTTGATGATGATCAAAATTTTTGGGTTTGTACAAAGTTTATGAGAAACTTGTATTTCCAAAGAAGTGAGTGGGAGCACTATAGAATTTCTGATGAGTATATGTTGTTGATCAGAAATGACGTAGAATTTCTGGAAAGCATATAGGGTTATTTTGAAAGTGTTTTTCAATGGAAAGCCTGGATTAAGCTACTTGAACATTGAGCATCAAGATCTATAAGGATAGATCAAAATGCTTAATAATACTTTCAAATGAGCACATACCTTGACATGATCTTGAAGGTGTTCAAGATGGACCAGTCAAAGAAGGAGTTCTTGCCTGAGTTGTAAGGTACGAAGTTAAGACTTAAAGCTCGACCACGGCAGAATAGAGAGAAAGGACGAAGGTCATCCCCTATGCTTAAGACGTAGGCTCTGCAGTATGCTATGCTGTGTACCGCACCTGAAGTGTGCCTTGCCATGAGTCAGTCAAGGGGTACAAGAGTGATCCAAGAATGGCTCACAGGACAGCGGTCAAAGTTATCCTTAGTAACTAGTGGACTAAGGAATTTTCTCGATTATGGAGGTGGTAAAAGAGTTCGTCGTAAAGGTTACTACGATGCAAGCTTGACACTTATCCGGATAGCTCTGAGTAGAGAGACCGGATACATATAATGGAGCAATAATTTAGAATAGCTCCAAGTAGAACAGTTGTTTGGAATAGCTCCAAATAGAGCGTGGTAGTTGCATCTAGGAGATGACATAGAGATTTGTAAAGCGCACACAGATCTGAAAGGTTCAGACCCGTTGACTAAAACCTCTCTCACAAGCAACATGATCAAACATAAAACTCATTGAGTGTTAATCACATAGGGATGTGAACTAGACTACTGACTCTAGTAAACTCTTGGGTATTAGTCACATGGCGATGTGACCTGTGAGTGTTAATCACATGGCGATGTGAACTAGATTATTGACTCTAGTGCAAGTGGGAGACTGTTGGAAATATGCCCTAGAGGCAATAATAAAAGTATTATTATTATATTTCCTTGTTCATGATAATTGTCTTTTATTCATGCTATAACTGTATTATCCGGAAATCGTAATACACGTGTGAATACATAGACCACAATATGTCCCTAGTGAGCCTCTAGTTGACTAGCTCGTTGTGATCAACAGATAGTCATGGTTTCCTGGCTATGGACATTGGATGTCGTTGATAACGGGATCACATCATTAGGAGAATGATGTGATGGACAAGACCCAATCCTAAGACTAGCACAAAAGATCGTGTAGTTCATTTGCTAGAGCTTTACCAATGTCAAGTATCTCTTCCTTCGACCATGAGATCGTGTAACTCCTGGATACCGTAGGAGTGCTTTGGGTGTATCAAACGTCACAACGTAACTGGGTGACTATAAAGGTGCACTACAGGTATCTCCGAAAGTATCTATTGTTTTATGCGGATCGAGACTGGGATTTGTCACTCCGTGTAAACGGAGAGGTATCTCTGGGCCCACTCGGTAGGACATCATCATATGCGCAATGTGACCAAGGAGTTGATCACGGGATGATGTGTTACGGAATGAGTAAAGTGACTTGCCGGTAACGAGATTGAACAAGGTATCGGTATACCGACGATCGAATCTCGGGCAAGTAAAATACCGCTAGACAAAGGGAATTGTATACGGGATCGATTGAGTCCTTGACATCGTGGTTCATCCGATGAGATCATCGTGGAACATGTGGGAGCCAACATGGGTATCCAGATCCCGCTGTTGGTTATTGACCGGAGAACGTCTCGGTCATGTCTGCATGTCTCCCGAACCCGTAGGGTCTACACACTTAAGGTTCGATGACGCTAGGGTTATAAAGGAAGCTTGTATGTGGTTACCGAATGTTGTTCGGAGTCCCGGATGAGATCCCGGACGTCACGAGGAGTTCCGGAATGGTCCGGAGTCCCGGATGAGAACCCAAACCCGAGACTAAGTGCTTCTGTAATAAGGGGAACAGCCACTGGAGCAGAATTACCCTAGATACTTGGTAGATGAGAAGGCTGGCAAAGTCGATAGAAGTATATTGGATATACATTATGTTAATGTGTACTTTACTAGTACTCCTAGTAGCACCAGGGTATTGGATACCGGTTCGGTTGCTAAGTGTTAGTAACTCGAAATAAAAGCTACGGAATAAACGGAGACTAGCTAAAGGTGAGCTGACGATATATGTTGGAAGTGTTTCCAAGGTTGATATGATCAAGCATCGCACGCTCCCTCTACCACCGAGATTGGTGTTTGCGTTGAGCATAGACATGATTGGATTATGTCTATCGCAATACGGTTATTCATTTAAGGAGAATAATGGTTACTCTATTTTTGAATAATACCTTCAATGGTCTTGCACCTAAAGGAATGGTTTATTGAATCTCGATCGTAGTGATACACATTTTCATGCCAAAAGATATAAGATAGTAATAATAGTACCACTTACTTGTGGCACTACCATGTAAGTCATAATGGTATAAAACGCATGAAGAAGCTCCATGTTGATGGATCTTTGGACTCACTCGTTTTGAAAGGTTTGAGACATGCGAACCATGTCTATTGGTATATATGCATGAAGAAACTCCATGCAAATGGACCGTTTTAACTCACTTGATTTTGAATCACTTGAGATATGCAAATCATACCACATGGGCAAGATGACTGAAAAGCCTCGTTTTCAGTAAAATGGAACAAGATAGCAACTTGTTGGAAGCAACACATTTTGATGTGTGCAGTCCAATGAGTGCTGAGGCATGCAGTGAATATCGTTATGTTCTTACTTCACAGATGATTTGAGTAGATGTTGAGTATATTTACTTGATAAATCACCAGTCTGAATTATTGAATGGTTCAAGTAATTTCAGAGTGAAGTAGAAGATCATTGTGACAAGAGGATAAAATGTCTATGATACGATCATAGAGATGAATATCTGAGTTACGAGTTTTGGCACACAATTAAGACATTGTGGAAATTGTTTCACAATTAATACCGCCTGGAACACCATAGTGTGATGGTGTGTCCGGACATCATAGTTGCACCCTATTGGATATGGTGCGTGCCATGATGTCTCTTATCGAATTACCACTATCGTTCATGGGTTAGGCATTAGAGACAACCACATTCACTTTAAATAGGGCACCACATAATTCCGTTGAGATGACACCGTATGAATTATGGTTTAGAGAAACCTAAGTTGTCGTTTCTTAAAGGTTTGGGGCTGCGACGCTTATGTGAAAAAGTTTCAGGATTAAGCTCGAACCCAAAGCGGATAAAATGCATCTTCATAGGACACCCAAAACAGTTGGGTATACCTCCTAATTCAGATCCGAAAGCAATATGGATTGTTTCTTGAATCGGGTCCTTTCTCGAGGAAAGGTTTCTCTCGAAAGAGTTGAGTGGGAGGATGGTGGAGACTTGATGAGGTTATTGAACCGTCTCTTCAACTAGTGTATGGCAGGGCACAGGAAGTTGTTCCTGTGGCACCTACACCAATTGAAGTGGAAGCTTATGATATTGATCATGAAACTTCGGATCGAGTCACTACCAAACCTCGTAGGACGACAAGGACACGTACTACTTCGAAGTGGTAAGGTGATCCTGTCTTGAAGGTCATGTTGCTAGACAACAATGAACCTACGAGCTACGGAGAAGCGATGGTGGGCCCGGATTCCAATAAATGGCTCGAGGCCATAAAATCCGAGAACGGATCCATGGACTTTGGTGGACTTGCCCAATGATCGGCAAGCCATTAAGATAAATGGATCTTTAAGAAGAAGACGGACGTGGATGGTAATGTCACCGTCCATGAAGCTCGACTTGTGGCGAAAAGTTTTTCACAAGTTCAAGGAGTTGACTACGATGAGATTTTCTCATCCGTAGCGATGCTTAAAGTCCGTCGGATTCATGTTAGCATTAGCTGTATTTATGAAATCTGGCAAATGGATATCAAAACGAGTTTCCTTACCAGTTTTCGTGAGGAAAGGTTGTATATAATACAATCAGAAAGTTTTTGTCGATCCTAAGGATGCTAAAAGGTATGCTAGCTCCAGCGATCCTTCTAAGGACTGGAGTGAGCATCTCGGAGTTGGAATGTATGCTTTGATGATGATCAAAGATTTTGGGTTTGTACAAAGTTTATGAGAAACTTGTATTTCCAAAGAAGTGAGTGGGAGCACTATAGAATTTCTGATGAATATATGTAGTTGACATATTGTTGATCAGAAATGACGTAGAATTTCTGGAAAGCATATAGGGTTATTTGAAATGTGTTTTTCAATAGAAAACCTGGATTAAGCTACTTGAGCATTGAGCATCAAGATCTATAAGGATAGATCAAAACGCTTAATGGTACTTTCAAATGAGCACATACCTTGACATGATCTTGAAGGTGTTCAAGATGAACCAGTCAAAGAAGGAGTTCTTGCCTGAGTTGTAAGGTACGAAGTTAAGACTTAAAGCTCGACCACGGCAGAATAGAGAGAAAGGACGAAGGTCGTCCCCTATGCTTAAGACGTAGGCTCTTCAGTATGCTATGCTGTGTACCGCACCTAAAGTGTGCCTTGCCATGAGTCAGTCAAGGGGTACAAGAGTGATCCAAGAATGGCTCACAGGACAGCGGTCAAAGTTATCCTTAGTAACTAGTGGACTAAGGAATTTTTCTCGATTATGGAGGTGGTAAAAGAGTTCGTCGTAAAGGTTACGACGATGCAAGCTTGACACCTATCCGGATAGCTCTGAGTAGAGAGACTGGATACATATAATGGAGCAATAATTTAGAATAGCTCCAAGTAGAACAGTTGTTTGGAATAGCTCCAAATAGAGCGTGGTAGCTGCATCTAGGAGATGACATAGAGATTTGTAAAGCACACATGGATCTGAAAGGTTCAGACCCGTTGACTAAAACCTCTCTCACAAGCAACATGATCAAACATAAAACTCATTGAGTGTTAATCACATAGTGATGTGAACTAGACTACTGACTCTAGTAAACTCTTGGGTATTAGTCACATGGCGATGTGACCTGTGAGTGTTAATCACATGGCGATGTGAACTAGATTATTGACTCTAGTGCAAGTGGGAGACTGTTGGAAATATGCCCTAGAGGCAATAATAAAAGTATTATTATTATATTTCCTTGTTCATGATAATTGTCTTTTATTCATGCTATAACTGTATTATCCGGAAATCATAATACATGTGTGAATACATAGACCACAATATGTCCCTAGTGAGCCTCTAGTTGACTAGCTCGTTGTGATCAACAGATAGTCATGGTTTCCTGGCTATGGACATTGGATGTCGTTGATAACGGGATCACATCATTAGGAGAATGATGTGATGGACAAGACCCAATCCTAAGACTAGCACAAAAGATCGTGTAGTTCATTTGCTAGAGCTTTGCCAATGTCAAGTATCTCTTCCTTCGACCATGAGAGCGTGTAACTCCTGGATACCGTAGGAGTGCTTTGGGTGTATCAAACGTCACAACGTAACTGGGTGACTATAAAGGTGCACTACAGGTATCTCCGAAAGTATCTATTGTTTTATGCGGATCGAGACTGGGATTTGTCACTCCGTGTAAACGGAGAGGTATCTCTGGGCCCACTCGGTAGGACATCATCATATGCGCAATGTGACCAAGGAGTTGATCATGGGATGATGTGTTACGGAACGAGTAAAGTGACTTGCCGGTAACGAGATTGAACAAGGTATTGGATACCGACGATCGAATCTCGGGCAAGTAACATACCGATAGACAAAGGGAATTGAATACGAGATTGATTAAGTCCTTGACATCGTGGTTCATCCGATGAGATCATCGTGGAACATGTGGGAGCCATCATGGGTATCCAGATCCCGCTGTTGGTTATTGACCGGAGAACGTCTCGGTCATGTCTACATGTCTCCCGAACCCGTAGGGTCTACACACTTAAGGTTCGATGACGCTAGGGTTATAAAGGAAGTTTGTATGTGGTTACCGAATGTTGTTCGGAGTCCCGGATGAGATCCCGGACGTCACGACGAGTTCCAGAATGGTCCGGAGGTAAAGATTTATATATGGGAAGTCCTATTTTGGTCACCGGAAAATGTTCGGGATTTTTCGGTATTGTACCGGGAAGGTTCTAGAAGGTTCCGGAGTGGGGCCCACCTGCATGGGGGGACCCACATGGACGTGGGTAGTGGGGGAAAGGCCCCACACCCCTGGTCAAGGCGCACCAAGATCCCCCCTTAGAAGGAATAAGATCATATCCCGAAGGGATAAGATCAAGATCCCTAAAAAGGAGGGGGGGGGATAACAATCGGTGGGGAAGGAAATAATGAGATTTCTTTCCTCCCACCTTGGCCAACGCCCCAATGGACTTGGAGGGCAAGAAACCAGCCCCTCCACCCCTATATATAGTGGGGAGGTGCATGGGAGCTATACACGAAGTTCTGGCACAGCCCTACCTCTCTCCCTACTCCTCCTCTCCCATGGTGCTTGGCGAAGCCCTGCTGGATTGCCACGCTCCTCCACCACCACCACACCATTGTGCTGCTGTTGGATGGAGTCTTCCTCAACCTCTCCCTCTCTCCTTGCTGGATCAAGGCGTGGGAGACGTCACCGGGCTGTACGTGTGTTGAACGCGGAGGTGCCGTCCGTTCGGCACTAGGATCATCGGTGATTTGAATCACGACGAGTACGACTCCATCAACCCCGTTCACTTGAACGCTTCCGCTTAGCGATCTACAAGGGTATGTAGATGCACTCTCTTTCTACTCGTTGCTGGTCTCTCCATAGATAGATCTTGGTGACACGTAGGAAAATTTTGAATTTCTGCTACGTTCCCCAACAGTAGTATCCTGACATCGTCCTTAGTTCAATTGGAGACCAAAACAAAGTACATGTTCATTGATATTGTCCTAGTCTTTCTAGTACCATGGAGGTTACTTTTGATGGTTAAAATTGTAGGAATGGCCAAGGTGTTGGTATTGTTTATATATCTCCTTATGGTGCTATTTTGTGAAGCCTCATGCCGCTTAAAATATTTATGCACAAATGATCAAAGCCGAATATGCATTGTCATTTGGATTGGAGCTTTGCCTTGCTATAGGTGCTATACATATTGAGGCTTCCGGTGATTCGTTGTTAGTAGTGCAACAAATATCCGAGGATTATCAATGTTTTGACGAATCACTTATAGTTTATCTTTTGGTATGTCTAGATGCAAGATTTACCTTGGGTTGCTTTAAAATTGTTCATATATCTAGACATGACAATTCGAAAGAGTTGGCACAGCAAGCATCCGGCTACAATGTTAACCATGATGTATTGCATTTCTATCAATAGCCGATGCTAGGTCTTGTCAACATAGGTAAGGCCGAACCGAAGCCCACCGCTTCGGCCACTAATGAAACTTTTATGCAGGCAAAGTAAGTATTAGAGGAAGTTCATTCTTGATTATATGCAAAATCCTCTCTAAAGGGTGAACAATATGGTTCGGAGGATGGTTTTGATCTATGAAACCTTATCACCGGATTGTTATAAAAGTTGAGAAGTTTTCACCCAAGTTTGCATCGAAATGTTCAAACAAGCAATGACTGATATATACTTATCACCCTAAGTACATGCAAATGGCCGATGGAGTGTTGACATTGTCCTTAGAAAAAGCTATGCAGAAGTTATTTTTCGGCACACAAGCTTTGCTGAAAAACAGGGAGGCATGTGTTGACACCAGATTTTGGCATGGTTGAAAACATAATTAAGAAGGCCTCAAATGGACAAGTGCCCAAAGTGAGAAAGTTCCGTATCGTCAAAATAAGAAACTTTCATATTTGGGACATAGCCATCCAGTCTCATCTCTAAGGCCGATGTTGTGTTTGAAATACTCAAATTTTATATTCAAAACACTATTTGGCCTATTACGCCCCCAAGATGGCCTCATAGGAGAAAATTTCCTACATAGATTGTCTTCGTCTCGTCGAAACGATCGATTTTTATATAAGAAACATCTTAATCGGAGTTCGTATGCAAAAGTTACGGCTGAAAATGCGTGGCTGCATCAGGATGGCCGGAGACTCCGGGAATGATCATCCGGGTTTTGGATTTCTCCGAGGATGGCCGGACACTCCGGGGATGTTTGTCCGGGTTTTGGATTTTTTTGTCGCAGGCTTCGGAAAACAGCCGAAAACTCCCTCAAGATGACCTCTGATCAAAACACGTTCAACATGAAAGTTGTTCGTCTCGTCGAAGCAGTCAAGATTGCTTTTGGGCTCGTTTCCATCTGAGATTGTTTACCACAACAAAAAAGACCCGCAAGGTGCAGCCAGTTTAAACCGAACAATTTTGGAAAGTTCGGACAAAACCAATCCGAATTTGACTAGGGTTTTGGACGTGAATCCAAGCCTTTTCTTTGCACGGGAAGTCCAGCTTCCTCTTATATATCTAAAGGGTGACGGCCGATTGAACAACACACAATCGATCAAATCATCTACCACTTTTTATCTTTTATCTTTTCTCCCTAACCCTAGTTCTTCTTCTTCCTCGTTCTTCGTCTGTTCTTCTTGTTGCAGGGCGGCGAACCTCGAGGCCCTAGGGGCGATCAGGTCGACCTAGGGCAGCCCATAGCCGCCGTGCGCCCGGACGGGGTCCCTCCCGGGCGTGTGGGGTTTCGGGTCCACAAAAGCACCCACCGGATTGTCTTGCGTACCGCGTTTCCGGACGGATCTCCTTCGATGGGAGCCGCGGTGCATTACCCTCGACGTTGGAGATACACGATGACGTGTTCATGTGCGAACACACCTGCAATTTAGTCACGACCCAGGAAAGTGGAGCGCAAAGTCCTTGATAGACTCACCGTCCTTGAAAGCCATGTTATCAATCCCCGACGCAGTTTATGTGCCTTGGCCTCCCTGGCGAGCTCGACGACGACGCGAATCGTGCGCACTATGTTCGATGACGCGCAACATCTCCGGTGGAACGGATTGCAGGATCACCGTGAGGGCATTCCTTCACCCCCAATCGGATCTGACGTCGTGCTTCATGGGATCCCAGATCCCTTGCGCCTACATTTTGACGCGCATCAAGATCGGCCACCTAGTGTAGCATGTCTGGGTGAGCATTGGGTACGACGAAGAGGCGACGTGCTCCTTCACCGTGTGCTGCACGATCTGCATCTCCGTGCCACACCTCGTCCTGCTCCATATGCGGCTCAGAGCATCTTCAGCCGTTGGTCCCCCCTAGGAGGCGCTAAAAATCGCCCCTAGGGGCGCACCGGCGTAAAACGCGCGCTGGGGGTGTGATGCCACCCAGTCGCGGCGTCCACGGAATTTTTTGAACGGCACAAACATGGCTCAAATTCAACCATTTTCGGCGAGTTCATACATATTTCGGCGATTTCAAACCAAATTCAACCAAACACGGCACAGACACGCCCATTCATACATATTTAAAATATTTTACAAAAAGAAAAAACACACTACTAGGCCCGCCCGCCGTCTCGCTCGCCTCGCCGCTCCTCGCCGGCCGCCGCCCTTGCAGTTCTACATGCCGAGGAGGCTGTAGAACCGCGTGTAGTCGCCGCCGCCGTCGCCGCCGCCGCCTCCGCCGTGGCCGCCGTCTCTGCTGCAACCCTCCCCCGGTTGGCGCGGCGGGTTGGAAGGTCCGGCGGCGTTCTTGTCATCATCGCTGTCGAGGATCACGACGCCGTGCTCATCCTTGCGCCCACGCTTGTGGGCGGCGATCTCCTCCAGGGCCTGGGTCTGCTGGGCCATCTCAGTCTGGAGGTAGTCGTCGCGCGCCCACCGTAGGGCGTCCGCGTCGGAGAAGCCGCGCCGGGCTATCTCCTCGTACTCCGGGGGCGGCCTCGAGCTGCTCGCGTGACAGCGACGGAAGTACGGCTCCCAGAGCGGGCTATCGGGGACGTAGCGTGGCCCCTCCCTCGCCGTCCGCGGCAGAGAGGCGCGGATACGCGCGATCTCCGCACGCCGCGCCGCCCCGGTGGGCGGTGGTGGCACCGGGACCCCGCCGGCGCTGATTCTCCACGCCCCGGGCACCCGCATGTCCGGCGGGACCGGGTACTCGGCCTCGAAGAGGAGCCGAGCTTCGTCCTCGTGAAGGTGGCGGCGACCGAAGCCGTTCGCCGCCGCGCCGTCGCTTGGGAATCGTTCGGCCATTTTTTTGGACTGGGATGGCGAGGGGAGAGGGAGGAAGGGGAGAGAGGGCGCGTCGGCGGTGGAGACTCTGTGCGTGCCACCAGCGTGCTGGGGTCGGCTTATATAGGCGGAGGCCGTGCGAGCACGCGTGGCCGCCTCGTCTACGCGTGGCATGCGCGGGGACGCGCGTCGTCACGCCTTCACTGCGCCGCCCGTGAGGCATCAATGGCGGAGGCTGACCGGCGCGGCAGCGCGCGACAGCTTTTGCATTGATTTGCCGCGGGAAACGAGGCGATGAGGACGACGAAGCGGCGAGAAGCGAGATGAGTCGTTGGCAAGGAGGGCCCGCGGCTCTTTCGCGCCAAAAACGATTCGCTCGGCGCTCCCGAGCGCATCGGGTTTGGGTTGGGTCCGCCGGTGAAAATTGGGCCCTTGAGGGCGCTACTGGATCGATTTTTTGGCGCCGGCAACCGAAAAGTCGCCTGGGGGGCCTTGTTGGGGGCGCGGCTGGAGATGCTCTCACAACCCATAGTCGCAGCGGAGTGCCCGACGCGGTGCCCCGCGCCACTGCCGCCTCCGCTGGGTTCTACCATCATAGGCCATGGCCCCTGGACCTAGCTCGAGGCTCTGATGCCATGTGTTGTTGCCGACAATGACCACCAGTGTTTAGGCAGAGAGAAACGAGTGAGAGAGATTATAGGGTTTTCATGATATGTCAAAGTAACTTCTTTTCTTCTACCCGCTTTCTTATTTGTACTTCGATTAGAAAAGGAAAAAAACCTGCCTAAGCCAAGCCTATTATTCTGCGGTCACTGCATGCACTTAACGCGATCACCGCGTCATGCCATCCCATGACTTCCCGAATTTGGCCTTATCTATTTGGCATGTGGGACCCGTAGTTCGTGGGCCATGTGAAAGTGCATCTAATCCATTGGGTGGTTTTGGTAATTCATGTCAACATATATAGATGAAAGTAAACTCCTCAAAATAGGGAAGTATTGGATCAAGCCTCAAGACTCATCCTTTCTATATTTAAGTGATCAAATATCACCTTGAGTCCATAGGTATGTTGATACTATTAAAAGGAGATGAGGTTGACAAGATGAGTTCATTGCGCAAAGTGCTCAGAGATCAAAAACATTATTTACTTTCACAATGCCCACTATATCAACCCTAGACTCCACTCGGAACCACCGAACATGATCCAATTAGAGTCGCCGATCAAATCAGATATAGCCATTGTCCCAAACCCAAGTTGATTCGGTCTCATCAAGATTTTCATTCGGACTCACGGAAGTCACCGTGCCAATCTTATGTTACCAACTGAAATTCGTTCGGAATATCTCATCAGCTTCAATCGGTGTCACTGATGTGTTCATAGTGTCGACGTCATTGGAGCCACCAATCTATTTCACCCGGTGTGACCGAGCTATCAAAATTTTCCACCTTTTGTATATATCAGCCTGACCGAGTCATTTCAGTCGGTCTCACCAATGTGTGGAAAAGTGTGTGCATCAGTTAGATTTCTGGTCATCGCTATATATACCCCCACCCACTCCATCAGTGTCTCTCGAAGCAAACCCAACTCTTATCCATTTTTCTGAGAGAAAGAGCTCCAGCTCCTTGTGTTGATTTCATTGGGATTCCACTTCAACCATCAATCCTTTGTGATTTAGTCACCTCATTGCTTTCCACCTAAACCTCTCCTACCAAAGCCAGAAATATGTGGAAGTGTTTGAGTGTTGAGGAGATTATATTTTGAAGCACAAGAGCAACGAGTTCATCATAAACAATAACATCTATTACCTTTTGCAGTGTGGTGCCTCCTAGATCGACAATGTATGCTTGGATGTCTCCAACTATTGTGGAGAAGCCAAGAAGTTCGTGAAGATCTACCCTAGTGATGTCAGTCCTTCGTGGGCATAAGCCATGGTGGGACATGTGAGGTTTCTCATTCGTGGACCCTCATGGGTGTGAGCTCTTCGTGGGCTCGGTTCCTCCATGGATCTTGCAACCAAGATCTTCACGATCTTAGATCTTTCATGGATCGAAGCCTCCATCAACGTGGACGCACGATAACATCATATATCGGAACGACGGGTCAAAATCTTCACCGTGTCAACTTGTATTTGCGGTTCTCTCAAACTCTACTCTACTCTGTACTTTACTTGCACTTGCATGTCCGTACTTTCTGCTGCCTATACTCTAGAATTGCATGTGTATGGCACTCTTATATTGCTTAGCGAAGTTCAAATCTGCCAAGAGCTAAAATTGGAAAAATAGTTCTTTACTTTTTGCTAGTAGTCTATTCATCCCCCTCTAGACATACTTCTGATCCTACATTGTGTCTATTAGTGGCCGTGACTAGGAGGGTGCTCGTTGCGTGCGTTTTTCAGTAGGATCGCTCGTGCCACTGTATGTGAGTTCGGTGCCCCGTAGAGGGCATTCTTGGGATTTCGCATAGCCTCACGCCACGTGGCTTCTACGAATTCGTTGCTTCATCCCCAACAGTGAGACACCTAGGTTTTTTCTCGTCCAGTCTTTCTTTTGATTTGCCCTCCACCGCCTGTTCTCTCCACTGACCCCGGCGAGCTCCGACTGCCTGCCCTGCCGCCCCTACTGGCTACTGGTACAAGGACGCATCTGCCCCCTTCGCTGATACATCGTACCCTTTAGCTGTTAGGGTCTCGCGCGACCAACCAACCACCCGCCTTGAGGAGGATGTGGAGGAAGATCAACGACTCACTACGTCGCCACCCCGTGTCCTCGCTGGCAAATCGGGAGCCGTGGTATTGAAGAGGCTCCTGGAAGCAAGGTAATCTCCTCTCTTATCCCCTCCCCTAGTCAGTTCGTGAGCTGCTGCTCCTCACGTCTCTACTTCGAAGTGACGACGTTGCTCCAGTCGAAGTGTCGAGAGGCCTCTCCAACTCCCATAGACTGCGTCCTTGAGAATTGAGATACACCACCTGCCAGCCAGCTTGCCATATATCGCTTCTCTTTGTTTTCTCTCTCGATCTGCTCGGTTCTGGGCTCTGCATCCTCTTGTGTGTTTCTGCCAGATGCTCTACTGTCTCATCGGGCTGGTGAGGTCGCCGGTGTCGGCCATGCTGCCGCAGCTCAGGTCACGACTCTTCGTTACCTGGGGCGTCCTCTCGAGCTTTCCCCGAGGTGTAGTGTTGCCCTATGGTTTATGTGTATGTTCTTCTTATTGCTGCGTACCTAATCCTTTGCCTCCTCTGTTTTTTGGTTGGCTTTGCAGACCAGGACATACGTTCTAGAGAGCTCCTTCATCATCAGTTGGTCCATCACGAGGTATGTAACTTCACTAAGATCATGCATGCTCCTTGTAAGCTAGGGATTATAGTTCTTCAGATTAACTAAATTCAAGCCACGAGACACCACTTTTGCTCTTAGAATAATGCAATGCAAGGATGATTCTGACATATGGATGTTGCTATTCAAAAGTTGAATTTCAAGATACTCGTGGCAGGAATTTCCCACAAGTGTTGTGGTTTAATTCACTATACTGCTAGTATTACACGAGGAAGGCGTGCATCATCGGGGTGGTGCTGAGTGAACTACAAGTCAACGGCTATATTATGTGTGCATTATGTACTATTGTATATTTTTCAATCATGCACTCTGTTCTCTTAATGATTAACTGCAAACTAGACGAATCAGGGCAATAATGCTCATGTACTAGAACAGAACACTAGAAACTTGAATGGAAAAAACCTTTAGAGAAAGGGATTACTTAGAAATTATGCTACGTATTGTTGCTATAACTCTTATAGGTTACCAAAGTAGTGATATATGATCCACAATATCTTAAAATGCGTTGATTTTGATTATCTCATCAGTTGATTGATATGAACGAATGGTAAATTTTGTAGCTTTTTATAGTTGTGGTGCAGGGCTGCATGCTACATTTGTGACTGAGAGGGCAACGCCATGGAGGCTGAGGAGGAGACCAGAGAGGCACGACGTCGAGGTGGAGGGAGCCATGATCGCCGGTATTGACAACATGGTCACTTTATCTGATTGGTTGGCTTGGTCACTCTCTCGCTTCTCCAATCGTGCCCCCGATGGCATGGGAGACGATATGAACTACAAGGTTTCATCTGGACAAGGGAGGCGATTTGGAAGTGTCGTAGACGATGTTGTAGGTGCTAGGGTTCGGCTTTGCTTGCACTTAGAAATCTTTTTCATACATTGGACTAAGATCAAATGCCAATCATGCATGACCATAGTTGGGTAGTTTCAACGTCTTCAGACTTGATGTGTCTATGCAGATGAATTGGACATTTCCTCGTGCGAAATCAAGCGCCATTGTCTTTTCATTCGTTCAACCAACCCTGCCATCAAGTATTATGTTTGTGAGATGAAAAGACACTTGTCGCTCCCGGGCAAAGTATGGTAAGGACTTAAAATATGCATCGTCTTACAAATGGTAATGACTTAAAATATGCATCATCTTATAAATAGTATCGTAATACCCGACCATGACCGATGCATGTTTCCTTTTCCAGTATTTCTCCTACCTCTTTACAAAAGACAATATCAAGGACCATCTTAATGAACCAGTTAAGGACATGATGATCAGTGCTAAGAGACAAGTTTGAATGATGATGTGTATGGATACGAGGGCCATAATAACAACCAATTCGTCAGACTTTGTCAAGGTGACAGGGATCAAAGAATATCAGTTATGCGTCTTTGCCTTCAAGATTAAAAGGGGGAAACCATTGACATTATCTGTACGTTTTAAAAGGTTATGGTACAAAATCACAAGTGCATTGTCTATGCAAAAACCATTTTGTTGTCACCTATCTCACGAACTATTCGCATTAGGTTCATATGGAATGGTACCCATGGAGTTAATCGACAAGGTAGTTGAACCAAGCTATATATTAGTATGCCTAACTATGACTTTGTAGTTTTACCGTCTCCATTGGCACCGTGTCTGGCTTTTGCTCACTTATGTTCCCGCTCTTAGTACTGAACTTAATATCAGGTAATTAGCTTTTCTAATCTCTTGACCAGATGATGCTTGCATTTTGGATGGATTATAATCCCATAATTGTGTTGTGCTCGATGATGTCTTGCTTCTGGTAGGGAGTGAATGTTTCTTCTTCTCTCGAACCAGAAAATCAGTTTTCATGTTGAATACATGTGCTAAACTTGCCTTCCTACTAACGCATCATACTGTTTGATTTTTACTCTCTTGGCCACGTCTTTGGGATGAGCACCCCTACGGCAAGGCACCTTATTGATCTAGTATCATGATTCACGTGACACAAGATGTGGTCACAACTGATCTAGTAAGTGGACGTAGAACGTAAATCATAATCCAGAGTTTCTTTCCAGATTAATAATTGCATGGCAACCAACGAGCTGGTTTGAATTTGGTGGACTCCAATATCTCAAAGGAAACAAGATAGACCGTAAAACTGTTTCCTAATAGGAACATATGCATATCAATGTAATATCAAGCTTCATCTCCGCCATCCAGCCACGGTATATATAGAGTGTGAGTTGATCATTCGATTACGATGGGATGTTTACAGTCGCTGGTGATGAATGAGCTGAATGAGTAGCATCAATCTATGAATTCAGTTCACCCGTTTCTTGCTGATGAATGATGATGGTGTGACTTGCGTGGGCCAAGACCAAGTCCACAAGATATGTTTGAGCTGAAATCGCCACATCCTTAAACAAATTGACTAGGGAGTTTGTTATGGTATGATGATTGATTAGGGAGTTATGGTTGTATTGAAGAAGAGCGGGAAACGCAAACAGCATGTCCGGATGGCATCTTAATAATCTCAAGATGGGAAGAAATGAGTCCAGCTACGGCTGAATTAAGCATGCACAATCGTCTACACTGTTCTGCCACCCTTGTATGTATATATCTTTTGTCTTCATTTAGAGAATATAAGAAAGACTAACACGTTTATAGGCACTAGACCACATGTACACAGCTGCTTGTTTCTTCCAAGCTGGCGCAGCATATGGCAGATGAAGAATGTTGCTGTGTACCGATAATCTGTAGCTGTCAGAGTGCGTAGTTCGCCGGTAGACACGCGTGCGTGCATGTAGAGATAATTAAGAATGCAAACAACTGCACAGTTGGGGCCCTAGCTCGAACTACATACTCCCTCCGTCCTTAAAAGAGTGTACTCTCAACTTTGTTGGAGGGTCAAATTATCTCAAAGTTTATTCGAGTTTGTGCAAAATATATCAATGCTTATGAAACCAAATAGGTATATGACGAAAATATATTTTATCATGAATCTAATGCTACTAATTTGATGGCATAAATGTTGATATATTATTGTATAAATACAGTCAAACATAATTTTTTTAAATTTTCAACAAAGTTGAAAGTACACTCTTTCAAGGACGAAAGGAGTACGGATGTAACCAAGCTGATATATGCATGTCTAATCTATGCTCCGGGCCCGTATAACCAAGCTGATATATGTCTAATCTATGCAGTGTCCTGTCTGCGGCTGAGAGCCTCCAAACCAACCCCCTTCTTGTTTACGAGCAATGATGATGATAAAGCTAGGTACACTGCGTCAACATCAATCTTGTAAGGAGCTCTCCTAGGTGGAGTGGCGGACAGCACAAAGGTTGCTGTAGCCGGCCTGGGTTCGAGTCTCCTCATCCTTCTATAAGAATAAGACAGGGGACTTCTTTCCCTCTGTTCTCATTATTTTTAACATCAATCTTGTGGTGGTCACTCACTAGCGCCATGTTCAGATTGGATGGGCAGTTAATTGACCCTTTTGCAAGATTTGAGTCCAAGAACTATGCGTACCCATGAAGCATGTACTACAGTACTAGCAATCCTGACTCCTGAGTACTAGTACTACTACTCCGTAGATTGTCCAACAAGAACAACAAAGGCGTCGTACTGTAGTAGGCTACGCTACCCTGTCGTGCATGCCGAATGAATGCGCCAGCCAGCAGTGGCTCCCTGCACACACACGCCTTTCAGTTTAAGTCTCTTCTTCTTCGCATGTGCACGCCGCCAACTACTACTAATCTCCGTACCGGTTACACACTGGTGGTAGTACATTGATTCGTCTGTCTCGCCTTCATCGTGCCGGTGCGTGACTGTAGTACTGCTCCGGCCTTCTCTCTCGGTCGCTTTCTGGACTGGACAGGTGGATGGCTATGGCTTCAGGTAACTGTTCATGCAAGGTGGTCATAATGTCTTGGAGATGGGTCGGCGTTACGTACGCGTGTAGATGTCGGTACTGACTGGTGCGTGCACACCATCAAATCTGGCGACTTCATGAGAGAGAGGAGAGCGGCTGCGGTATGGTTTGTGAGTGCGACGTGGATCGCCATTCATCATTAATTTTCTTGGCTTTGGAGGAAACAGGAGGAGGCCAAGGCGAAGAACAAGTCCACGAGTACGTGCGTGTGGGCTTGCAGCGGTTGCTGTCCCGGCACCGCCCGCCGCGCCGCGGATCCAGGGGGAAATTAACCAAACATGGACCTGACCTCATTTACCGGCCGGCCTGATTCAACAAGCTGTTCGGAAGTGCATGGGTTCAGACCACATGCTTTCCTCGGGTCAATGTATACCGTACGTCTGTACATGCCTGAAAAGCTCTTGTACGCCGTGCGGTGCTCCTCGCGTTGATTATCCTTGATCTCTCTTGGACTAAAGAAAGCAAATTTAGACCTATTCGTAACAACACTCTGCACCATCATTACGGCTTCCAGACAATCATATTCAACTTGGATAGGTAGATTGCTCCATTGGAAGGCCAACATTAGGCCTTTCTTTATTGCCAAAATCTCCGTCTCTAGAACATCGTCACGGGAGAATAGATGCCGACATGAGCTGAAAATAATGCTCCCATCATGAAGAATCATACATGCTCTGGCAATTCCATTTAGGACTGACCCATCGGTGTTAAGTTTAACATGCCCAGCCGGTGGGTGAGACCATGGGTTAGCTAAAGGGGTGTTGTTATTGCATGTATCAGCCATGAGCGGGTAACAAGTTGAGACGGGAGTCTTTCCTGTATGCATGTTCACACATTTGGGTTAATGACAATGAATTGAAGAGATTCAAGATAGCTAGCTAAGAATCTGCACGAGACTTCCACAGGTGGTGCTGGTTTTGCATGGATTATTTCCTTGCGGACATACCAGATGCGCCATAGCAACATCATTAACCTGACCCTCATTTTTTTTTGAAAAGGTGGTCTTCCTGGCCTCTGCATCAGAATAATGCATACAACATCTTATTAATCCAAATAAATAGGATCCAACAAGGTCTCACAGTCTCCAAAAGCAAAACGTGAAAAAAAGAGCTCACACAAAACCAAAAGGCTAGAAACACAAACTAGCCAAAAGAAGGATGCCACAACCGGCTGGCTAAAAAGAGATAGGTAAACTAATTGCCTATCCTATTACATGACCGCCATCCAAACCGGTTGAAGATATTCCGAGCTACCGTCTCCCAGCGGATAGATCCAGTAACCAAACGCTCCAGGGCCTCCGTCGGAGTGAGTAGCGACCATGAACGGATCAGCGCCGTAGCTCTGAAAATAACCTGCAAAAAATGAATGTGTGTTGTCCTGTTAAAAACCAAATCATTCCTGCAATTCCAGAGCGCCCACACCAAGGCGCAGACTCCTACACGAATATGTCGCGCTAACTCGGGCTCTACCCCGTTAAGCCACGTTCCAAATAACGTGTTGACTGAACTCGGTGGAGAAATATTGAAAGCAATATGGACTGTCCTCCATAAAACTTTAGCTAGTGGGCAGTCAAGAAAAAAGTGTTTAATCGTTTCATCCCGATCACAGAAACTACATCTAGTAGGTCCTGTCCATTTACTCTTTGTCAAGTTGTCCTTGGTTAAAATAACTTGTTTGTGGAGAAACCACATAAACACTTTAATTTTCAAAGGAACTTTGACAGCCCACACATGTTTGGAACTAGGAATCGAGCTTGAATTGATCACATCAATATACATTGATTTAATTGTAAATTATCCCGACCTAGTAAGATTCCAGCGTAACTTATCGGGTTGTTGGGAAAGTTGAACGTCCATCAGTCTCCTTACTAGATGTAACCATTCTTCCCAACGATTGCCCACTAACGCCCTTCTGAATTGAATATTAAGGGGGATTGATTGAAATACCGTTGCAACAAAAACCTCACGTCGTTGAACAATACGATACAATGACGGGTATTGGATGGCTAGGGGTACCTCTCCGAGTCAAGTATCCTCCCAGAATCTCGTACTGGCTCCGTCACCAACAATAAACTTTGTCCTATTAAACAAGGAAAGCTTTACTTTCATAAGCCCTTTCCGAAAGGGTGAATCAGTCGGTCTTACTGTGACCTGAGACAAAGTTTTGGTTTGAAGATACTTACTACGAAGTATTTGTGCCCAAGTGGCGTCAGTTCCGCTAGATAACTTCCACAACCACGTGCTGAGAAGACATCTGTTTTTGACTTCAAGATTCTCAATCCCAAGACCCCCTTGGTCTTTCGGTCTACAGATGATATCCCATTTGGCTAAACGGTATTTTCTTTTTAGCTCATCACCCTACCAAAAGAATCAGGATCGATAAAAGTCCAGTCTTTTCCTAACACCAACTGGGACTTCGAAGAAAGACAAAAGAAACATAGGCATATTCGTGAGAACCGAATTTATCAGAATTAAGCGGCCTCCGTATGACATGAGCTTGCCCTTCCAGCAGCTCAGTTTCTTTTCAAATCGGCCCTCGATGCACTTCCATTCTCTGTTTGTCAGCTTACAATGGTGGATTGGTATTCCTAAGTATGTAAAAGGCAAAGCCCCCAAATCACACCCAAACAATTGCTTGTAGGCCTCTTGTTCATCATTGGCTCTACCAAAGCAGAACAATTCGCTTTTGTGAAAGTTAATCTTTAACCCAGTCAATTGTTCAAATAAGCATAATACCAGCTTCATATTTCTCTCTTTTGCCAAGTCGTGCTCCATAGAGATGATTGTATCATCGGCATACTGGAGGATGGACACCGCTCCATCAACGAGATGAGGTACAAGGCCCCCCACTTGACCAGCCTCCTTAGCCCTTCCTATCAAAATTGCCAACATATCAACTACAATGTTGAACAAAATAGGGGACATCGGATCCCCTTGTCTTAGGCCCTTTTGTGTCTGGAAATAATGACCGATCTCGTCATTCACTTTAATTCCAACACTCCCTTTTTGCGTATATGATTCTGAAGGAAATATGCCCTAGAGGCAATAATAAAGTTATTATTTATTTCCTTATAATCATGATAAATGTTTATTATTCAGGCTAGAATTGTATTTACCGGAAACATAATACATGTGTGAATACATAGACAAACAGAGTGTCACTAGTATGCCTCTACTTGACTAGCTCGTTAATCAAAGATGGTTATGTTTCCTAACCATGAACAATGAGTTGTTATTTGATTAACGAGGTCACATCATTAGTAGAATGATCTGATTGACATGACCCATTCCATTAGCTTAGCACCCGATCGTTTAGTATGTTGCTATTGCTTTCTTCATGACTTATACATGTTCCTATGACTATGAGATTATGCAACTCCCGTTTACCGGAGGAACACTTTGGGTACTACCAAACGTCACAACGTAACTGGGTGATTATAAAGGAGTACTACAGGTGTCTCCAATGGTCGATGTTGGGTTGGCGTATTTCGAGATTAGGATTTGTCACTCCGATTGTCGGAGAGGTATCTCTGGGCCCTCTCCGTAATACACATCACATAAGCCTTGCAAGCATTACAACTAATATGTTAGTTGTGAGATGATGTATTACGGAACGAGTAAAGAGACTTGCCGGTAACGAGATTGAACTAGGTATTGGATACCGACGATCGAATCTCGGGCAAGTAACATACCGATGACAAAGGGAACAACGTATGTTGTTATGCGGTCTGACCGATAAAGATCTTCGTAGAATATGTAGGAGCCAATATGGGCATCCAGGTCCCGCTATTGGTTATTGACCGGAGACGTGTCTCGGTCATGTCTACATTGTTCTCGAACCCGTAGGGTCCGCACGCTTAAGGTTACGATGACAGTTATATTATGAGTTTATGCATTTTGATGTACCGAAGGTTGTTCGGAGTCCCGGATGTGATTACGGACATGACGAGGAGTCTCGAAATGGTCGAGACGTAAAGATTGATATATTGGAAGCCTATATTTGGATATCGGAAGTGTTCCGGGTGAAATCGGGATTTTACCGGAATACCGAGAGGGTTACCGGAACCCCCCGGGAGCTATTTGGGCCATAGTGGGCCTTAGTGGAAAAGAGAAGGAGCTGCCCTAGATGGGCTGCGCGCCACCCACTTCCCCTAGTCCTATTAGGACTAGGAGAGGTGGCCGGCCCCCTCCTCCTCTTTTCCCCTCCGAGGAATCCTAGTTGGACTAGGATTGGAGGGGGAATCCTACTCCCAGAGGGAGTAGGACTCTCCTGCGCCTCCCCCCCTTGGCCTGCCAGCCTCCCCTCCTCTCCTCCTTTATATACGGAGGCAGGGGCACCTCTAAACACACAAGTTGACACAAGTTGATCCACGTGATCGATTCCTTAGCCGTGTGCGGTGCCCCCTGCCACCATATTCCTCGATAATACTGTAGCGGAGTTTAGGCGAAGCCCTGCTGCTGTAGTTCATCAAGATCGTCACCACGCCGTCGTGCTGACGAAACTCTTCCCCGACACTTTGCTGGATCGGAGTCCGGGGATCGTCATCGAGCTGAACGTGTGCTCGAACTCGGAGGTGCCGTAGTTTCGGTGCTTGATCGGTTGGATCGTGAAGACGTACGACTACTTCCTCTACGTCGTGTCATCGCTTCCGCAGTCGGTCTGCGTTGGGTACGTAGACAACACTCTCCTCTCGTTGCTATGCATCACATGATCCTGTGTGCACGTAGGAAAATTTTTGAAATTACTACGAAACCCAACAGTGGTATCAGAGCCTAGGTTATTTATGTTGATGTTATATGCACGAGTAGAACACAAGTGAGTTGTGGACGATACAAGTCATACTGCCTACTAGCATGTCATACTTTGGTTCGGCGGTATTGTTGGACGAGACGACCCGGACCAACCTTACGCGTACACTTACGCGAGACCGGTTCCCTCGACGTGCTTTGCACAGAGATGGCTTGCGGGCGACTGCCTCTCCAACTTTAGTTGAACCAAGTATGGCTACGCCCGGTCCTTGCGAAGGTTAAAACGGAGTCTATTTGACAAACTATCGTTGTGGTTTTGATGCGTAGGTGAGATTGGTTCTTACTTAAGCCCGTAGCAGCCACGTAAAAAATGCAACAACAAAGTAGAGGACGTCTAACTTGTTTTTGCAGGGCATGTTGTGATGTGATATGGTCAAAGCATGATGCTGAATTTTATTGTATGAGATGATCATGTTTTGTAACCAAGTTATCGGCAACTGGCAGGAGCCATATGGTTGTCGCTTTATTGTATGCAATGCAATCGCGATGTAATGCTTAACTTTATTACTAAACGGTAGTGATAGTCGTGAAAGCATAAGATTGGCGAGACGACAACGATGCTACGATGGAGATCAAGGTGTCGCGCCGGTGACGATGGTGATCATGACGGTGCTTCGAAGATGGAGATCACAAGCACGAGATGATGATGGCCATATCATATCACTTATATTGATTGCATGTGATGTTTATCTTTTTATGCATCTTATCTTGCTTTGATTGACGGTAGCATTATAAGATGATCTCTCATTAAATTATCAAGAAGTGTTCTCCCTGAGTATGCACCGTTGCCAAAGTTCGTCGTGCCCAGACACCACGTGATGATCGGGTGTGATAAGCTCTACGTCCATCTACAACGGATGCAAGCCAGTTTTTGCACACGCAGAATACTCAGGTTAAACTTGACGAGCCTAGCATATGCAGATATGGCCTCGGAACACGGAGACCGAAAGGTCGAGCGTGAATCATATAGTAGATATGATCAACATAACGATGTTCACCATTGAAAACTACTCCATCTCACGTGATGATCGGTTATGGTTTAGTTGATTTGGATCACGTAATCACTTAGAGGATTAGAGGGATGTCTATCTAAGTGGGAGTTCTTAAATAATATGATTAATTGAACTTAAATATTATCATGAACTTAGTACCTGATAGTATCTTGCTTGTTTATGTTGATTGTAGATAGATGGCTCGTGCTGTTGTTCCGTTGAATTTTAATGCGTTCCTTGAGAAAGCAAAGTTGAAAGATGATGGTAGCAATTACACGGACTGGGTCCGTAACTTGAGGATTATCCTCATTGCTGCACAGAAGAATTACGTCCTGGAAGCACCGCTGGGTGCCAGGCCTGTTGCTGGAGCAACGCCAGATGTTATGAACGTCTGGCAGAGCAAAGCTGATGACTACTCGATAGTTCAGTGTGCCATGCTTTACGGCTTAGAATCGGGACTTCAACGACGTTTTGAACGTCATGGAGCATATGAGATGTTCCAGGAGTTGAAGTTAATATTTCAAGCAAATGCCCGGATTGAGAGATATGAAGTCTCCAATAAGTTCTATAGCTGCAAGATGGAGGAGAACAGTTCTGTCAGTGAGCATATACTCAAAATGTCTGGGTATAATAATCACTTGATTCAATTGGGAGTTAATCTTCCGGATGATTGCGTCATCGACAGAATTCTCCAATCACTACCACCAAGCTACAAGAGCTTCGTAATGAACTATAATATGCAAGGGATGAACAAGACTATTCCCGAGCTCTTCGCAATGCTGAAAGCTGCGGAGGTAGAAATCAAGAAGGAGCATCAAGTGTTGATGGTTAACAAGACCACTAGTTTCAAGAAAAAGGGCAAAGGGAAGGAAAAGGGGAACTTCAAGAAGAACGGCAAGCAAGTTGCTGCTCAAGAGAAGAAACCTAAGTCTGGACCTAAGCCTGAAACTGAGTGCTTCTACTGCAAGCAGACTGGTCACTGGAAGCGGAACTGCCCCAAGTATTTGGCGGATAAGAAGGATGGCAAGGTGAACAAAGGTATATGTGATATACATGTTATTGATGTGTACCTTACTAGAGCTCGCAGTAGCACCTGGGTATTTGATACTGGTTCTGTTGCTAATATTTGCAACTCGAAACAGGGACTACAGAATAAGCGGGCACTGGCAAAGGACGAGGTGACGATGCGCGTGGGAAACGGTTCCAAAGTCGATGTGATCGCAGTCGGCACGCTACCTCTACATCTACCTTCGGGATTAATATTAGACCTAAGTAATTGTTATTTGGTGCCAGCGTTGAGCATGAACATTATATCTGGATCTTGTTTAATGCGAGACGGTTATTCATTTAAATCATAGAATAATGGTTGTTCTATTTATATGAGTAATATCTTTTATGGTCATGCACCCTTGAAGAGTGGTCTATTTTTATTGAATCTCGATAGTAGTAATACACATATTCATAATGTTGAAGCCAAAAGATGCAGAGTTGATAATGAAAGTGCAACTTATTTGTGGCACTGTCGTTTAGGTCATATCGGTATAAAGCACATGAAGAAACTCCATACCGATGGACATTTGGAACCACTTGATTATGAATCACTTGGTACTTGCGAACCGTGCCTCATGGGCAAGATGACTAAAACACCGTTCTCCGGTACTATGGAGAGAGCAACAGATTTGTTGGAAATCATACATACCGATGTATGTGGCCCGATGAATATTGAGGCTCGTGGCGGATATCGTTATTTTCTCACCTTCACAGATGATTTAAGCAGATATGGGTATATTTACTTAATGAAACATAAGTCTGAAACATTTGAAAAGTTCAAAGAATTTCAGAGTGAAGTTGAAAATCATCGTAACAAGAAAATAAAGTTTCTACGATCTGATCCTGGAGGAGAATATTTGAGTTACGAGTTTGGTGTACATTTGAAAAACTGTGGAATAGTTTCGCAACTCACGCCACCCGGAACACCACAGCGTAATGGTGTGTCCGAACGTCGTAATCGTACTTTACTAGATATGGTGCGATCTATGATGTCTCTTACTGATTTACCGCTATCATTTTGGGGATATGCTTTAGAGACGGCCGCATTCACGTTAAATAGGGCACCATCAAAATCCGTTGAGACGACGCCTTATGAACTGTGGTTTGGCAAGAAACCAAAGTTGTCGTTTCTTAAAGTTTGGGGCTGCGATGCTTATGTGAAAAAGCTTCAACCTGATAAGCTCGAACCCAAATCGGAGAAATGTGTCTTCATAGGATACCCAAAGGAAACTGTTGGGTACACCTTCTATCACAGATCCGAAGGCAAAACATTCGTTGCTAAGAATGGATCATTTCTAGAGAAGGAGTTTCTTTCGAAAGAAGTGAGTGGGAGGAAAGTAGAACTTGACGAGGTAACTGTACCTGCTCCCTTACTGGAAAGTAGTTCATCACAGAAAACTGTTTCAGTGACACCTACACCAGTTAGTGAGGAAGCCAATGATAATGATCATGAAACTTCAGATCAAGATACTACTGAACCGCGTAGATCAACCAGAGTAAGATCCGCACCAGAGTGGTACGGTAATCCTGTTCTGGAGGTCATGCTACTAGATCATGATGAACCTACGAACTATGAAGAAGCGATGGTGAGCCCAGATTCCGTAAAGTGGCTTGAAGCCATGAAATCTGAGATGGGATCCATGTATGAGAACAAAGTATGGACTTTGGTTGACTTGCCCGATGATCGGCAAGCAATTGAGTATAAATGGATTTTTAAGAAGAAGACTGACGCTGATGGTAATGTTACTGTCTACAAAGCTCGACTTGTCGCAAAAGGTTTTCGGCAAGTTCAAGGAATTGACTACGATGAGACCTTCTCACCCGTAGCGATGCTTAAGTCCGTCCGAATCATGTTAGCAATTGCCGCATTTTATGATTATGAAATTTGGCAAATGGATGTCAAAACTGCATTCCTGAATGGATTTTTGGAAGAAGAGTTGTATATGATGCAACCAGAAGGTTTTGTCGATCCAAAGGGAGCTAACAAAGTGTGCAAGCTCCAGCGATCCATTTATGGACTGGTGCAAGCCTCTCGGAGTTGGAATAAACGTTTTGATAGTGTGATCAAAGCATTTGGTTTTATACAGACTTTCGGAGAAGCCTGTATTTACAAGAAAGTGAGTGGGAGCTCTGTAGCATTTCTGATATTATATGTGGATGACATATTACTGATTGGAAATGATATAGAATTTCTGGATAGCATAAAGGGATACTTGAATAAAAGTTTTTCAATGAAAGACCTCGGTGAATCTGCTTACATATTAGGCATTAAGATCTATAGAGATAGATCAAGACGCTTAATTGGACTTTCACAAAGCACATACCTTGACAAAATTTTGAAGAAGTTCAAAATGGATCAAGCGAAGAAAGGGTTCTTGCCTGTGTTACAAGGTGTGAAATTGAGTAAGACTCAATGCCCGACCACTGCAGAAGATAGAGAGAATATGAAAGATGTTCCCTATGCATCAGCCATAGGCTCTATCATGTATGCAATGTTGTGTACCAGACTTGATGTGTGCCTTGCTATAAGTTTAGCAGGGAGGTACCAAAGTAATCCAGGAATGGATCACTGGACAGCGGTCAAGAACATCCTGAAATACCTGAAAAGGACTAAGGATATGTTTCTCGTATATGGAAGTGACAAAGAGCTCATCGTAAAAGGTTACGTTGATGCAAGCTTTGACACTGATCCGGACGATTCTAAATCGCAAACCGGATACGTGTTTACATTAAACGGTGGAGCTGTCAGTTGGTGCAGTTCTAAACAAAGCGTCGTAGCGGGATCTACATGTGAAGCGGAATACATAGCTGCTTCGGAAGCAGCAAATGAAGGAGTCTGGATGAAGGAGTTCATATCCGATCTAGGTGTCATACCTAGTGCATCGGGTCCAATGAAAATCTTTTGTGACAATACTGGTGCAATTGCCTTGGCAAAGGAATCCAGATTTCACAAAAGGACCAAACACGTCAAGAGACGCTTCAACTCCATCCGGGATCTAGTCCAGGTGGGAGACATAGAGATTTGCAAGATACATACGGATCTGAATGTTGCAGACCCGTTGACTAAGCCTCTTCCACGATCAAAACATGATCAGCACCAAAGCTCCATGGGTGTTAGATTCATTACAGTGTAATCTAGATTATTGACTCTAGTGCAAGTGGGAGACTGAAGGAAATATGCCCTAGAGGCAATAATAAAGTTATTATTTATTTCCTTATAATCATGATAAATGTTTATTATTCATGCTAGAATTGTATTTACCGGAAACATAATACATGTGTGAATACATAGACAAACAGAGTGTCACTAGTATGCCTCTACTTGACTAGCTCGTTAATCAAAGATGGTTATGTTTCCTAACCATGAACAATGAGTTGTTATTTGATTAACGAGGTCACATCATTAGTAGAATGATCTGATTGACATGACCCATTCCATTAGCTTAGCACCCGATCGTTTAGTATGTTGCTATTGCTTTATTCATGACTTATACATGTTCCTATGACTATGAGATTATGCAACTCCCGTTTACCGGAGGAACACTTTGGGTACTACCAAACGTCACAACGTAACTGGGTGATTATAAAGGAGTACTACAGGTGTCTCCAATGGTCGATGTTGGGTTGGCGTATTTCGAGATTAGGATTTGTCACTCCGATTGTCGGAGAGGTATCTCTGGGCCCTCTCGGTAATACACATCACATAAGCCTTGCAAGCATTACAACTAATATGTTAGTTGTGAGATGATGTATTACGGAACGAGTAAAGAGACTTGCCGGTAACGAGATTGAACTGGGTATTGGATACCGACGATCGAATCTCGGGCAAGTAACATACCGATGACAAAGGGAACAACGTATGTTGTTATGCGGTCTGACCGATAAAGATCTTCGTAGAATATGTAGGAGCCAATATGGGCATCCAGGTCCCGCTATTGGTTATTGACCGGAGACGTGTCTCGGTCATGTCTACATTGTTCTCGAACCCGTAGGGTCCGCACGCTTAAGGTTACGATGACAGTTATATTATGAGTTTATGCATTTTGATGTACCGAAGGTTGTTCGGAGTCCCGGATGTGATCACGGACATGACGAGGAGTCTCGAAATGGTCGAGACGTAAAGATTGATATATTGGAAGCCTATATTTGGATATCGGAAGTGTTCCGGGTGAAATCGGGATTTTACCGGAATACCGAGAGGGTTACCGGAACCCCCCGGGAGCTATTTGGGCCATAGTGGGCCTTAGTGGAAAAGAGAAGGGGCTGCCCTAGATGGGCTGCGTGCCACCCCCTTCCCCTAGTCCTATTAGGACTAGGAGAGGTGGCCGACCCCCTCCTCCTCTTTTCCCCTCCGAGGAATCCTAGTTGGACTAGGATTGGAGGGGGAATCCTACTCCCAGAGGGAGTAGGACTCTCCTGCGCCTCCCCCCCTTGGCCGGCCAGCCTCCCCTCCTCTCCTCCTTTATATACGGAGGCAGGGGCACCTCTAAACACACAAGTTGACACAAGTTGATCCACGTGATCGATTCCTTAGCCGTGTGCGGTGCCCCCTGCCACCATATTCCTCGATAATACTGTAGCGGAGTTTAGGCGAAGCCCTGCTGCTGTAGTTCATCAAGATCGTCACCACGCCGTCGTGCTGACGAAACTCTTCCCCGACACTTTGCTGGATCGGAGTCCGGGGATCGTCATCGAGCTGAACGTGTGCTCGAACTCGGAGGTGCCGTAGTTTCGGTACTTGATCGGTTGGATTGTGAAGACGTACGACTACTTCCTCTACGTCGTGTCATCGCTTCCGCAGTCGGTCTGCGTTGGGTACGTAGACAACACTCTCCTCTCGTTGCTATGCATCACATGATCCTGTGTGCGCGTAGGAAAATTTTGAAATTACTACGAATCCCAACAGATTCAACCTGGCGTCGCCAGACTTCATCAAAACCTTTCATACGCAACGCCTGTTGTAAGAATGGCCACTTTACTTTATCGTACGCTTTCTTGAAATCCACCTTAAAAATAACTCCATCCAATTTTTTCGAGTGGATTTCATGGAGCGTTTCATGCAGGACCACCACCCCTTCCAAGATGTTTCTATCCGGCATGAAAGCAGTCTGGGAATGCTGCACCATAGAATGCACAATCTATGTGAGCCGATTCATCCCAACCTTGGTAAATTTTTTGAAACTAACATTGAGAAGGCAGATCGGGCTGAACTGCTCGATTCTCAGAGCATCTGTCTTCTTAGGAAGCAGTGTTATAGTTCTAAAATTTAACTGAAATAACTGAAATTGTCCAGAGAAAAGATCGTGTAACATTGGAAGTAAATCCCCCTTAATAATATGCCAACATCTTTTGTAAAACTCTGCCGGGAATCCATCAGGCCCGGGAGCCTTGTTGTTTTTCATCTGCATTATAGCATCAAACACCTCCTTCTCCGAAAAAGGGGCAACCAGAATATCATTATCATTAGCAGTTAGTTGAGGCACATCCTCAATCCTGGACTCATCCAGGGACACACAACTATCCTCCGGAGGTCCAAATAACTGCTTATAATACTCGGTGATGTAATGTTTCAGGTTGTCCTGCCCTACAATCGTTCCTTCATCTTGCTCAAGCTGGAAAATTCTCTTCTTTCTGTGTTTGCCATTAGCAATAAAATGAAAGAATTGAGTGTTTGCGTCCCCCTGGACCACTCTACGAACTTTAGCTCTCAACGTCCACTTCAACTCTTCTTCGCGGAGAAGTTCTTTCAACCTCATCTCCGCATCCAGCTTAAACTGGAACTCTGCAGGTTGCAAAATTGTGGATTTGGCTTTAATATCTAGGGACTAAATCAGAGAAAGGAGCATGTCCTTTTCAATCTTATAAATCCCACTAAGGTGTTTAGCCCATCCCCGTAGGAAACTTCTCAAATGTCTAATCTTATTCTGCCACCGCTCGACAGAAGTCTTGCCTCCTCTATCTTTAGCCCATATCCTGGCTATCAGATCCAAGAAGCCTTCTCGTTCAAACCAAGCAAGTTCGAAAGAGAAGGTGTTTTTGTTTCTCACGTGGTTTGGCTCACCTGTGTCCACGAATAAAGATGTGTGATCCGATATTCCGCGCGAGAGAGCCTGAACCGTTACGAGAGGGAACTTCTGTTCCCACTCGACGATTGCAAGGACTCGATCCAACTTCTCGTATGTCAGATTTGGCAAAGCGTTGGCCCAGGTAAATTTTTGACCAGAAAGCTCTATCTCCCTCAGATCCAAGCTTTCAATGATGGTGTTAAACATAAACGACCATCTGCCGTCAAAATAATCGTTATTCTTTTTCTCTCTCCTTCTAATGATGTTGAAATCACCCCCAACCAGAATTGGGAGCTGCTCGGAACCGCAAATTCGAACCAAGTCCGCCAAAAACTCCGGTTTAAACTGGGGTTGTGCGGCACCATAAACCGCCACCAGAGCCCAGTTAAACCCATCAGCTTTGGACCTAACCCGAAATTTAACCGCGAAGTCACCCATCACTACGCTTCAGACTTCCAGTTAATCGCATCTCACTCCAAGCAGGATCCCATCGGATCTTCCTCGCGGAGGAAGGCAATGCCAATCAAACTCGACACCCCCTAATAACGTGTTAAGAAACTATGGCGCAAAATTATCCCTACCAGTTTCCGAGAGAGCAATGAAATCTAATCGATGCTCCAGAGTCGCCTCAGCAAGAAACCTTCTTTTAGCCAAGTCCTTCAGACCTCTGCTATTCCAAAAGATTCCTTTCATATGTCATCATGAAATTTTTTAGCCGTCCGAATCCTAACACTCCTACGAACTGCGGACGCGGCATAAACCTTCCGCTTCCACTTACGCTTGGGTTTACTATGGTCCTCCATCCGGTCCTCATAACCGGGCTCTGGTGGTTTATTCACTATATCCTCTAGGATAACCTCCTCCTCCTCGGATTCAATAGTGGATGGTGCAAGATCCGCACAAAAATTATCGAGTACTCTTACCCCCAATGCATCAATCTCAGCATCATTCATAGGTCATACTGCTGCTAGGTTTCGAATAGTTTCTAAAGCGCGTTCCGCTTCCAAATCAAGGAGATCATTAACCGAGTTGGAGATTTCACTATTAGTACTCCCTAGCGAAACTCCTAATTGGTTTGCATTATTTATAATCTCATCCTTAGAAAAATGCAAAATAAAATTGGACAAGTTGACGGACATACCAGTAGTGACCTCAATGTCACGAAGCTTGGCCGCCCTCATAGCGCACCTCTGTTGCATGTCATCAACCTCCAGGTGGTCCTGGAGACGACAACTCATCCGTCGCCCCGCAGAGACCGGGTCAGGGATCCCACCAAAGGCAATGACCTCCTCCCGAGTAGTGCCACTCGGAGGAGGCGGCGGAGGGCTCCCAAGGCGCACGGACGGAAAGCCGGGGGAGGGAGGCGCGGGCGCCACCTGCCCGAACAGCCCCTCCCCCCCCCCTCCCCGGCCCCAACCCTCAAGCCTGAGGGCGTTGCTGTCCCGACTACCGAAGGAGAAGGAAGGACCGAGGCCACCTGCCCCAGATCCCCACCCAGCACCACTGGAGATATGGCCTCACTAGCCGGCATGCAGCCGCTGCCGAAGGGGAAGGAACCGGGGCCACCTGCCCCAGACGGTCTCCCCCAAGGCCGGCCGTCGACGGTGCGGCTGGCGTCGCTGGCGCCAGGATAGGGGGAGAAGAAGTCGCGGCCACCTGCCCCGAACTCCCCCCTAGGCATATCCTTCGAAGCAGTCGACATCTGTCGGCACGTGACCACAGGGGGGCACTAGGAGGAGCGGAACCACCTGAGGCTCCACGTCCCACCCCCCTCCAAGGTCGTCGCCGAGTGCGCCATCACACAGTCACCCACCGCGGGACGAACAACAGTCTCAAAATTCAGCACCGGGAGCGAGCACTCGAAAGCATCATCAGAATCCACCCGGTCGCTCCAAAGCCTAGGAGGGGCAGACGCAGGCTCAAAGGATCCAAACCGCAAAGTACTCTTCGGCACCGACGGAGATGGGGCCGGCTCTACCCCGGGCCCAGTCTCGGGCAACTGAGCAACCGGTCCTGATCCGTTGGACCTCTCTCGTCCAGCCTCATCAGTCGAACACTCCCTAGCACCCGCATTGTCGGCACCCTCGTGCATATCCACATCAGCCCCATTAACCGCCTCAGCAAACAACTCTGAATCCTCAAACTCAATCTCAAGAGGAAACACCTCTCCCCTATAAGTCCAGTTAATCACATCCGGGACGAACTCGATGTATAGAACACTCACCAGCAGTCGGGCCACCCAATGGGTGCGGGTCAATGCCATATCCACTTTCTTAGTTTTGCCAACTATAATACCCAGACTAGCCACAACTCGAGCATCCGTCAGAGGCTCAGAGGGTGCCCCAGAAAACCGCAGCCACACCTGAGTGAGGGGATTTCCCTTAGGCTCCACTTTCTTCCACTCGTGAAACTCTAGAATGCATTTAGTGTCGGGAACCTTGCACAACCCAAAGCTCAGCAACCGCTGCAAGTCCTCTACCCATGGGAAGTCAACCCTGAACACACTGTCCTCGATGTGGACAAGCTCCCACTGAAAATCACCTGGAGCCAGTTCCTGAAGCCTCTGCACAATCTGAGCCTCAGAAACCGCTCCCTGGGTAGCTTTCACAATTCCAGTAGTCAGGCTCTGCGTCTCTACTGGAATCTCTCTCGCAGTCGGGGACTCAAAGAACATCAGCTCAACACAATATACTCCATACATTGTAAGAGCCGGATCCTGATCACGAAGAAGCCGGCAACCCCCCGTGGCATGCGCTGGCTTACCACACGTATCACACAACTCAGCCACACACTCAGCAATGAAGTGATCCTTCTCACCACATCGATAGCATAGCATCTTCTCCTTCTTACACGCCCACTTGGACGCTCTCTCAGACTTTGTCCTGTTGCCTGTGTCAGCTGAAGCACCAGTCATAGAAACATCCGCATTGGCCAAAGCCGTCACTACCTCCATAGCCTGGCTAGGCAGTGCGGTCGCCTGAGCGGGATCGGCCGCCACCTCGGTAGCCTGATGGTCCACAACGGCCGGCGGCGGAGGCTGTCTGCGGAATCGACCACGACCACCCCCACGACCACCACGGTGACCACCTCTCTGCCGGTAATCTGGCCCTGAACCACCCTCGAGAAAACCGCCCGGACGACCAAGGAAAGGCCTCTCAGCGGAACCATCACTCTGCCAAGCATAACCACGACCACCTCCCGTAGATAAATCCACGATGCTGACCATCCCCATAAGCATCATGGCCATCGTCCCCCACTGTCCCCGGAGAGGATCAGTAGACTCTCCAGCCACCATGTCCTGTCTCGTCTGCGTAGGTCCCGAGCGCTTTTGCGTCGGCCTTGCCACATAGTGAGGCGGCGGCGCGACACGAGGCTGCACGCCGTCATTAGTGGCTTGGGCAACCGGCCGAGGGACATTGACTTGTCCAACCGGCCGAGGGCCATTATGCATCAGCGGCCTCGGCGGAGCAGCTGCACGCCCCACAGCCGTAGGAGTCGGAGGCCTCGGCGGAGCAGCGCCACGCCCCACAGCCAAAGCTACCGAGCCAGGCGCCGACGGCCGAACCCCGGGCTGCACGCCAACGCCGCGACCTGTCGTCGCAGTGGCCGCACCACCAGGAGCACCGGTGCCCCGATCCGCAGACAAGGGCGGCACCCCTCCTCGACCGGCGCCATGCAAGGACAGGGGCGGAGCGGCCCGGCCGCTGCCAACACCCGGCGGCGGCGCACCC
>NC_041380.1:42115975-42122424 GCF_002162155.2 Triticum dicoccoides
CGGAATGCGCCGAGCCCGGCCGTCCCCCGCGGAACAAAACCGCAGCGTCGGCGTCCGACGTAGAACCCTAGGGCGCCGTGATGGAGGCGGTAACGACGACCGGGATGCAATGCATGCCTCGTCCCTCTCGATGTGCTCAAGAACCGGTTCTGTCTGGGCCACATACCCAACAGACCCCGGCCCAGAGACACCCAGCGGCCCACCAACGGAACGCCCCTCCTCTCGGCCCAGGAGCGAATTCAAACGCTCCTGGCGAGCCGCTCTGATCTGGGACGCCGTGACCGCCGGCGGCGCTGCCGCGGTCACCTCCGGCGCCGATCGAGCCCGTGCCCGGCGAGAAAGCTTTCTTTTTGTTATCGTAGTCCAAGATTCCGGCCGAATCAGATCGAAAATAGTCAAGTTCGGAAGACGTACCTTAGGTAGGGGGCCTTTCCATGGCCGGATCGCGGAAGCCGCCATCCTCCGATGAACAATCCGGCGAACCACCTCCACCTTGTCCTCAGGATGCAGACCTTGCCGCGCCGGATCATCAATCGGCACGACACCCTCCACAATCGTAGCCACTTCCTCCTCCGGATACCCGGGATTGAACGCCTCACAAATCACATCCGATGGTGTAGGCGAGTACCCCTCCGACGAGTCGCCGGAGCAGTCCCCGTCGTCGTCGTCCTCATCGTCAGGGTCTGCGAGAGCCCAGAACCTACCCCCGACGTGCCCATCGCCAGAAGCGACGGACACCGGCGTCCGGATCGCGGCGATCGCCGCGGGCATCGCCCGCGTCGCCCATGCCGCCTTAGGCATCGCCCGCATGCATCCGTATCTCTCGTGTTGGGTTGCATCACCTGACCCTCATAGACTCCTCGAGACTGGCAGCCAGCTGAATGAACCATTCCTCACCGGAAGGAAGGATCGACGAAATATCAGGGAGGTCCCAAACTGCTGCCATAGCATGCCAAAGTCGCCGAGCATTAATACAAGAACAAAACGCATGGAATGTGTCCTCATCAGCACAAACAAGACAAGTTGCAACCACTTCAAGTTTCTTTCCGGTTTTTTGCACCATGTGGGTAAACAATTAGTGGCCAAACGCCAAGCAAACTCCAGAACTTTGGACGGGGCAGGGCTAGACCAGATTGCATTCTACCCATCGCGTGAACCATCAAACCGAGAGCTAGTCGAAGCAATCAGCATATTCTCTTGTTCATCCGCAGCAAGCCGGTATGCACCTTTACTAGTAAACAAGCCTGACTTTTCCGGAGCCCAAGCAATGAAATCTTCTCACATCCTAGGACCCTAGGTGACAGAAGGATTATTGTAATCTCGCAGATATCAATTGAGAGAAAGAATTGGTGCAGTTTCGTGAGATCCCATGCACCATTATGATCCAAAAGTTCAGAAACCCACTTGAATCTGCGGCGCCCTTTCTGAGAAATGAGCCACCAGTAGGTTCACGAACTAACCATCGGTCTCGCCAAATGTGCACATTTTGTCCATTAGGCATTAGCAATTCTCCATACGAGTCTTTTTTATAACAACTCCAACCCATAACTAACAGCTTGCCACGTAGATGATGGGTTAGCGGAAAATACCGTGTCCTCCAATCTACCACTCGGGTAATATTTGGCCTTCAGGAGTCGTGCACACAAACTGTTAGAAAGCTATTAAGCGCCACGCTTGTCTGGCCAATAAAGCTTGGTTGAAAAGACGGAAATCCCTGAATACAAGCCCACCTCGTGCTTTTGGCCTTGTCATTTTATTCCACCCATACCAATGTGTTTTACTCTTTCCTTTCTCGGCGCCCCAATAATAATTACTGACCATACGGTTATGGTCATCACACACACGCCCAGGGGAACCTTGAAGACACTCATGATGTAGGTTGGCATTTACTGTGTAACGGATTTGAACAAGACTTCCTTACAAGCCTGAGTGGGGTGCCCGTCATAAGAGAACAACCTCTTTGTTATTTTCACTTGGAGATTCTGGAACTTTCCTTTTGTCATCCTTCCATCAGGTGTTGGGATTCATAAATATTTCTCCTCAAAACCAGAGGTAGTAACCCGTAGGGTGTTTTTAATAGCACAAATAGGATCATGTGGACAAGAGTCACAAAAGAGAATAGAACACTTCGCAGGGTTAATCAATTGGCCATGGCTTGACCATATACATCGAGTATGCTGCTGGCATGCGTGGCTTGTTGGAGAGTAGCCTTAAAGAATAGCAATGTGTCATCAACAAACAACAAGTGGGATATTCCTGGAGCTCTTCTAGTAATTTTCAGTAGCGAAATACTGCCTTCCCCAAATCCTTTCTGGATAATTGCAGAGAGACCATTAACAACAAAGAAGAACAAATAAGGAGAGAGTGGATCACCTTGCCGTAGCCCACCTGTCGATGCAAACGAATCCAGGATAGCTCCATTTAATTTCATGGAGTATCTCATGGAGGTTACACAAGACATAATCCAATTAACCCACCGGTGAGCGAAGTCAAGCTTTTGCATCATTTGCCTAAGGTAATTTCAATCAACCGTGTCATAAGCTTTCAAGAGATCAAGCCTATAGGCACAATTTTTTTGTAGGGTCCTTCCCATGTTTTATGTAGTGAGTACACTCGAACGCTACAAGAGCATTATCTGTGATTAGTCCTGGCCATGGGAAGCCCGGCCCGGCCGGCCCGGCCTGACTCGGCCCGAAAAAGATCGACCCGGCCCGACGCTGCTCCCCGGTCGAGCTCGGGCCTAGATTTTGAGCCCGATGGCCGGGCCAGGCCGGGCCCGAGCCCGTCGTTTTTGGGTTGTTCTAAAGAGGCCCGGCCTGAGGCCCGAGGCCCAGCGGGCTTTTAAGCGTTTGGGCCGGGCTTGGGCCCAAAAACCAGGCCTGATGGCCAGGCCTGGGCCTAGGTTTTTTGCCTCGGGCTTGGCTAGGCCCGACCCGAGGTTTGGCCAGGTATATCTGTGATAATCGGTCCCATAATAAAGGCACTCTGTGTCAGTGATACTATGTCATTGAGCACCGGCCTTAGTCTATTAACAAGACACTTTGAAACCACCTTGTAAATTACATTACAATGGCTAATAGGGCGAAAATCAGTGAGCTTTACCGGGTTAGGAATTTTTGGGATCATAACAATAATAGTATCGTTCACCTCAGGGGGCATGACACAGGTATGAAAAAAATCCTTGATAGAAGCGAGATACCGTCACTGGCGTCCGGAGCGGCGGGTCGAGTGGCTGGCCTTCATCTTCTTGTCCATCGCCGTGCGGGGCTGCGGGTCATCGTTGCCGTCGGAGGGATCGAGGTCGATCTGCCAGGTACGACGGCCTGGCTCCGGCGCCCTCACTGGCATCTGCATCGGTTCTTCCTCCTCCTTCGGCTCCCCACCGATGACCATCGGCCGCATGATTGCCGTCTCCCAGTACACTGCGACACAATGGTCATTAGGAGCCCAATAGTTCTTGTACTTGGACCACTTCTTCCTTTATTTAGTGTCGTCGGAGACAACCTGATTCATGGCCCAGTGAATGATGCCGACTGCCATCGCCCTTCGCTGGGTCAGGAATCAGCGTCTTCAGCTCTTGTGCAGTGGCCCTCATGAGCACTGCATCAGATTCCTTCTGCATGTCAGGCATGGAGCCGAAGTTCAATCACACCTCCATGGTGTTCTCGAACATGGTGCGGTCACCAGCCGACCACCCGAGGAAGAAGGCCCTCCAGCCAATACCCCAAGGAAAGGGGTTGGCGTTGGAGCTGGAGCTAGAGCTCATGGCGATGGAGAGGAGGAAGGTTGATAGTGAGAGAAGAGAGGGGGTGGGTAAGTAGTGATGGGCATGCTGAGTAAATATAGGTGCGATGAAGAGGAGGAAGAGTGACAGTCATGCCGTTTTAACTACATGCTCTTCAATAAGCCATGGACTCTGTGTTGTGCCTGACTCCATAAATTGTGTGCAGATCAAGTAGAGCAATGAGATGGGCACGGAGGTGCTCCCGGCTGTTGACAACAAGGGCAAGCAGCCGGTTCGTCCAATGCCTGAGGTTGTGCTGCCGCCCACCGCCGATGAAGAACCGAAGACGCCTGAGGTTTGCGACGACGAGCGCATGGAGGAGGCCCCCAGTAGCAAGCACCGCAACTATGGCCACTACCATGAGGAGGATGGACCAACTCACTTCTACATGGCCATCCTTGCACCGAAGCATGAGCGTATCCCCATGCCCCTGGACTTCACCAAGCACTTCGTCGCGGTGCCGACAGAGTTCAAGCTCATGAAAAACACCGGCTGCTCCTGGAAGGTGACGGTGAAGCTGATGAATGGCAGGGTGACCCTGGATCAGGGTTGGGCCACCTACGTCGCCGTATATTAGATCAAAATCGGCTACATGGTGACGTTCAAGCTTCTCACTCCCGACACCCTCAAGGTCATCATCTTCGACGATGATGGCATTGAGGTGGTCAACAAGTGCGGGAAGCATGACGAAGCCTTCGCCGCCAAGGACTAGGGCCGGGGCACCTCCTTCCTAAGTACTATCGAGTTTGCTTTATGGTTTATGTGTTGAACTGTTTGAACTATCGTTATGATGTGCGGTACTATGTTATCTGAACTATGCTGTTAAGTATTTGATGCTCTGTTTATGCTCTGCTCCACTTATGATGTGTGGTACATGGTTGTGCCGAAGTGTGCTGATAACCTCACCAACTAGCCAAAGAGGTTACCACACATTAGGCGTTGCATGCAACCAAACACCATGCCTTGGGTTTGTCCAATAACATGTAGGCAACCAAACACCAGGCAGTGTGGTTCTACCCATGCAGGCAAGAGGGCATGCAGGCAACCAAACAACTTACAGATGGCATGCGTGGCCCGTGTCACGGCCACACCGGATGCAGGCAAGAGGGCATGCATAGCCAAGCTGAGTTGAGAAGGCTATATATGCAATGCAGCTACTGTAGACTACGGCAACGAAACACACCCTTGTTGAAGTCTCCAACAGAACACCAAGGGAGGTTTGATTGAACACTTTGATCCTGAAGAAGTGTCCACACCGGATGCCGGTTTTCCACCCTAGGCTCTCCATAAACACAGGTGAGTTTCCATGCAGGCTCATCAGGACCAGCTTTTTTTCGAAACGGAGGCAAAAGTTTTGCCTCATCGATTAATTAAGAAGAAGAGAATTGCCCAGTTAATTTATGGAAAACCGGACGAAAACCAATACAAACTAATCACGAACAAACTACTCCCACGACATGAAACCCCACAACCACACAGGCGGCCTGCCAAACTCTCCAAATACACAATATCCAGAAACCTCTTCACTGCTACTACGCCGAGTGACTCCCCACAAGAACACCTCGACACAAGACATCAAGCACCTCCTAACCCACAACGACAACCCAAACAAAGAGGACAAGCCGAGAGACCGAAGATCATCCATCAAGCAGCGATAGACACCTTGCTTTTGGCATCATTTTTGGCTTTGCCCAACTTTTTTTGTTTGCCCCTTATTGGTGATCAGGACCAGCTTTGACATGTGCATCTATGCATCGCTGATAGAGAAGACCACATCCACCAAAAGAGATTCATGCCAAAATAATGAGAGGCCACTGTTGTTACCATTACTGTCAACTCCATGAAATCCTTGCAAGCCTAACCTCGTGCGATATCGCTTCATCCGGCCCTTGGACCGACGAGTTTCACACAAGAAGACCAAAGTGGGGGAATGCGACTGAACAATTGTCGCAAGGTCACGAACTATCTAGGAATTCCCCTCTTCTCGGCAGTTCCAATTTAGGAGATTCATTTGTCTTGACGGCGTCTCCCTTGTGAACCCGCCAATGATGACACATTTTTTATTTTGTTGAGGGACGGATCAGATTTGGACCTTTTCGGGTCCTGTTTCGCCGGAGGGCTCCACGGCACAGATTTCACAGGTGCATTTAACAAAACTAGGGGAAGGAGATGCAGGCATGCAGCAGGAGAACTCCCACGCCCAGCTAGCCCTCCTTTTCTGCTTAACTCTGAATCGGGTTCCGTCCCAGTGCTCTTACTTGCATCAACGTCCTCCTCTCCTTAGTTTCTTTTGATTCTGCAACAGTAAAACGTGAAGGATCTTCTTCTGTACTGCAGTACTGCTACTGCGGTTACTACGACCACCAGCAGATCCCCAAGTTGCTCGCAGTCGCAGGTCCTTAAACACCATATAGCTGATGCCGGGTGTACCCCGTCGCCATGTTCCGTATGGAGGTGGCCTAACCTAACTATATTATCCCTTGTCTTCCTCGAGTCACATTTTTATGGCTTTGATGTCCGTTTCTTGTGTACTCCTCAAGTCACATTTTTAAGGCTTCATCAAAGCCTTGGGACCGGTCGGCAATAGCACGCATCACATCCAGTGGCGGAGCCAGGATTCGAGTATAGGGGGGGCCGAGTACATATATTGATCTAATCTCGTTGG
>NC_041380.1:42122521-42125940 GCF_002162155.2 Triticum dicoccoides
CGTCCCCCCTGGCTCCGCCCCTGATCACATCATTCACATGCACACCAAACACCATTGCTGCTGATCAATGCGCGCAAGGGAGTAGTAGCACCGCTAGGGTCGACCATAGTTGGCGGGTACGTACAGGTCCTCGAGTGATTCAGTTCAGCTGTTCACCTGCTCGCTGCTGCTTATGGTACGGTGTGGCCGTGACACGGGCCACGCATGACCGAGTCCGACATAGCCTCCAACTCTTTAGCTTCGTAGGTGTCCGAGAGAGTATCCACGGCCATCACGCCGTCAATTTGTAATTATAAAGACTTTGCTGCCGCTACCGACCTGCCCATTAACTGTCAAAAAATGTCTGACCTCACTTTCTCTTTCTAGTAATGACGATGGAGATTACATCCACCGGCGTGGCTAAGCTCCGGGCACAGCAGTTTCTGTCGTTTCACGGATTTAACCTTCTTCTTTTCTTTTTTGAAACGGTTTCACGGAGCTTTGTAGAAAAGAGAGGAGAAGAAGGCGAAGGCAATGGCAAGTGCAGGAGTGCGTGCCGGCGAAGAGGTGGCAAGGTACTATGTCGTGACTCCGGGCGTGTTGGCTCTCAGCCGTTGCTGTCCGGTCGGCCGACTCCGACCGTCGTCCGCACCACCACCGCGGATCCCGGAAGAATGGACGAGCACAGGCCAGGGAGAAACCGTGACTTGATTTGCCGGCCTAATTAAACTGTCCGCTAGTGCGGGATTCATCAGGCATAAAACGCCCCGTTGGACCAATTGTGGTGACTCTGTCTGGTGATAATATGTTAGAGTCGTCGGGCTCGCAGGTTGAGGAATCGATCGGAGGCGTGTTAGCAGCAAGCCATGTCCATATGTGTGTGCGTGCATGTGTGGCGTGGTGGTGTGAGTTAGCTAGCTAGGTGAGTGCATGACCGGTAGGATAGACTTCTGGATAGGTTGTTGGCTGGATGTGATTTAGCAGCCTACATGCAAGGAGTCAGTTGGTTAGTGAGCTAGCCATGCACGGTAGTTAGCAGCCACAGGTGAAGCTGGCCGCGTCGTGCGCATGGAAAATAAGGGCGTTGCGCTGCTGGGGACTACAAAAGGCCTGGCCTCGTGTGTGTGTTGTACCGGGGGAGCTGTATTGTAAGCCATGTAGCCGGGAGACTGAGTACGTGCTCAGGGAAGAAAGAATACGCCGTTCGTGCGGCGGGGCGGAGTTCGTGCTCCGGGCAAAAACCTCTGTCCATCTCCCTTTCTCGTTGGTTCGAGCCACGGCGTCACATAGAGAGCGAGGGCGAGGGCAGCGCGGCAACAACAATTGGTATACGGAGCCACAAGGTTCGAGGGGCGGCCGTGGCGCGCGGCGGCGTCCGCGGCGCGCGCGGTGCGCGGCGGATATGAAGGTCTTGGCAACGGCACGCGGCGAGCGCGTGGCGTCGGCAACGCGCGGCGAGTCCACGGCGGTGTGGCGTGATGCCGTGCGCGCAGCGACCGCGTGGCGTCGGCAACGTGCGGCGAGTCCGCGACGATGTGGCGTGATGCCGTGCGCGCTACGAGCAGCGGCGGTCACGGAGACGAGGAGGTCGCGGAGGACCTGCGTGGTGGTGCAGAGGCCGCGGCGGCTCGGCGCAACGACCGTGGAGGTGCTGTGCTGCGGTTGACGGCGCAGCGGTGCAGGGCAATAATCACGGCGGCGAGTCGGGCGCGACCGGTGCGTGTTATGGGTGCGCACTGGACGCGTCGGGCGCGTCGGAACCGCGGGAGTGGACCGCGTCGAGGCGCTGGACCTGGTTGCGCAGATCGCGTACGTGCGCGGCGGGAGCGCGGGGACGTGGGGAGTGCGCGCGAAGGGCACGCCGGCACGGTGGCGTGACGAAGGCAGCGGAGAACTGACCGCGTCGAGGCGCTGGACTCGGGCCGTGGCGACTGCGTGCGTGCGCGTCGTGTACACGAGCCTAGGAGCGCGGGACGTGGGGTGCTGCACGACGGAGGCCACAGCGGCGCGGTGCGACGGCCATGGCGCGACGTTGACAACGAGCCTGACATGTGCAAGGTCATAATTTGGGGCGTGAATGTTAGCAGCAAGCCATGTCCATGTGTGTGTGCGTGCATGTGTGGCGTGGTGGTGTGAGTTAGCTAGCTAGGTGAGTGCATGACCGGTAGGATAGACTCCTGGATAGGTTGTTGGTTGGATGTGATTTAGCAGCCTACATGCAAGGAGTCAGTTGGTTAGTGGGCTAGCCATGCACGGTAGTTAGCAGCCACAGGTGAAGCTGGCCGCGTCGTGCGCATGGAAAACAAGGGCGTTGCGCTGCTGGGGATTACAAAAGGCCTGGCCTCGTGTGTGTGTGTTGTACCGGGGAGCTGTGTTGTAAGCCATGTAGCCGGGAGACTGAGTACGTGCTCAGGGAAGAAAGAATACGTTGTTCGTGCGGCGGGGCGGAGTTCGTGCTCCGGGCAAAAACCTCTGTCCATCTCCCTTTCTCGTTGGTTCGAGCCACGGCGTCACATAGAGAACGAGGGCGAGGGCAGCGCGGCAACAACAAGGCGGGGGATGGCGATCTTGAGGGCGACTGCGGCGGCTCCCGCGCCCGCTGCTGGGGAGGGCTCGTCCTCGCCGTGCTCCCTGGTCGGCGCCGCCCTCCCGCCTCGCCCTCTCTCCCCCCGCTCGCCGCGCGTCCCCCTCCTGGCGTCCCCTCTCCCCGCCATCCCTCCCGCTGCTGCCTTCCCGGGTCGGGCTTGTTGGGCTGACTGGGCGGCCGAGGAGGACTTGGCCGAGGCCGCAGCTGCGGCGACTGGCCGGCCTCGTCGGGCTCGCAGGTTTGGTGACCGGCTCGCGGAGGTCGCCGCGCCTATGTTGGGGCTGTCGCTCCCGTCGTCCTTGCCTCCCCTCCTCCCCCTTCCCTTGCCGGTGCGGCCTAGCGCCTGCCGTGCACCACCTTCCCCACAGTCGCCGGCTGTGCGCCGAGAGGCCGGCCAACGCGACAGTGGGGCCCGAGCCCGTGCTTGGGGGGTGGCCGGAAGGGCTGATGTCGGTCTCATTGCGGTCTCATGGCGCCGCCCTTCGTCGTCGTCGTACTCCGGCGTCTGCGCCCCGCTGCGTCCCTCGCCGGCGCCGGACGGGGTGATCCCCCGGATTGCGGTGTTTCGTGCGTTCCATCCATCCCCTGGGCCCTCCACGGCGGCTCCTTCCGGACTCCCCGCGGCGGCGGCGGCTCGGGCGCATGGAACCCTAGCTCCTTCCCCTTCCTCCGTGCTGGTTGGATTGGGCTTCCCCAGGCCTAGTGGGCCGGCTGGGGCGGGGGACTCATCTGGCCCTTTACGGCCTGCCCCTCTCCCTCGGGCCGGTGGGATTCTTTCCCCCCTTCCCTCGCAGGCCTTGGACCAGGCCCAGCCGACCTGCGGGCCCTCTCCCTCTTTAGGGTTGGCCTCTAT
>NC_041380.1:42126574-42195647 GCF_002162155.2 Triticum dicoccoides
CGTTATGACCCACCGCGCTGCCAAGCTCATTACCCCCCGACCGGCCCCAACCCCAACAACAGCCGCAATGGCGGGGGGCGTTCGCGAAGAAGAAGAAGAAGAAGCGAGGCAACCACCCCCCGCCGGGTGGCCAAGCCTTCTCCGTTTCCAACCCTCCGATGGTGGCAGCCCTTCCCTCCACCGTGGCCGCGGCCACATTCTTCAATTGTGGGGTGGCCGGGCACTGTCAGAGTGACTGCCCGAAGGCTCCCGCTTGCTACCTATGCAAGAAGACAGATCACCCCGCTGCCCTCTGCCCGATGCACCAGCCCCCTAGGACACTTGGGTTGTTCGGATATGCGTTGGAGGATTTGGGCTTCTTCCAGATGGATCTTCCAGAGTCTCAGGCCATCCCGCCCATGACTGCTCTCATCTCGGTCCTGGATGGCCGTACTACCTCCCCGGCAATCATCTCGGAGGAGCTTCGCCACCTATTCAACCCCGACTGGGATTGGGAGGTGATCCCGATCTCGGACTGGGAGTTCACGGCGGTCTTTCCAGACCCAGTCAGCCTCCGCTACGGTACCCACAGTGCCAGACTCACGCTCGCTCTCAACCAGCTCTTTGTCCGCATCTCAATTCCATCGGTGGACCCCTTGGCGGTGGCCACCTTGTCCACGGTGTGGGTGCAGATTCGCGGGCTTCCCTCGACAGCTCGTGACGAGGGTGTCCTCCGCGGCTTGTCTCGCATGTTGGGCAAGTTCGTGGCGGTCGACAGCGCGTCCCTGCCCAAGGGTCCTGCTGTGCGGATGCAGATCAAGTGCCCTGATCCTTCCAAGCTCAAGACGACGATCCGAATGTTCTTCAACGACGCTGGCTACGACCTTCTCGTCTCCGTTGAGGGTGGGACTCCCTCTGATCCCCTCAACCCGGAGGCGGGAGATGATGCCGCGCCAGGTTCTGGGGGAGGGGGCGCCGATGCTCAGGGGTCCCCCCGTGGGCCTCATCCCGCCTCTCCTCGTTCTGAGGCCTCTGACGACGACTCGTCTGATTCTGGGGATGACATTCCTCCTGCTGGCTCCCCTCACCCCTCTACCACGCACGACGTGGGTCAGGGCCCCCTCGACGCCGACCTTGGGGACGAGTCTGAGGATATTGCGGCCATCGCGGCCATGCTTGACGAGGCCGCCACCCTCCCCTTGGCACCACCCTCCCTTCCCCCTTCCTCCCGCCGTTATCCGTATCGGAGGAGGAGGGGAGTGAGGTCAGCAGGAGCAGTATGGAGGTTCGCCCTCCTTCTTCCCTGTGGCTGATGTCTCTGGTGCCAGGCCGGGAGGACCTGTCGGCTCCGTCGCCTCCAGCGGTCTCCATGGCCCCGCCTCCACCGTCTGCCTCTAGGCCTACCAAGTCTCGGGGCTGCCCTTGTTCGGCCTCTACCCCGGTGTCGTCTGCCCGGAAGAGTGCCAGACTTGGGGCGGCGACGGGACTTTCCGGGGCCTCCCCGAACACGGTGGAGAAGGCCTCGCGACACGCCGCCATCCGCAACCTTGACACAGGTCCGTCCATGTCCCAGGCCCCTTGTTCTGATTCCGATGATTTCTATGATGCGTCCTTCTCCGCGCTTGCGGGGGTGCCCCTTGGCCACCTTGCCAAGGTGGCGGCTGATTCAGCTATTGTTTTCCGTGGCGAGAAGGGCCCGGTCCTTGAGTACCTTGCGTCCCTCCAGGCCAAAGAGATCCTGGAGGGCCACCTCGCAGCCACTAGGGCTCGCGAGGCGGCAGCAGTTGTGGAGGCCCCCACCCCCCCACCTCGCCGTCCCCGTGATCGGGTCCTCTCTGAGGCCGACCCTGGCGAGGTTCGTGGCCGGACTCGCTCTCGTACTGCTCAGTTATGTCGTGCCCTTAGCGCCGCTTCCACAGTTGGGTCCAGGCAGGACCCGTTAGGCGAGTGATCATGCACGCTCTATTTTGGAACTTGCGGGGCTTTGGCCATGATGGTCGTCGCAGGCAGCTCATAGAATACACGCGTGACGAAGCCATAGATGTTGTGGCGATCCAAGAGACAATGCGCACTGAGTTCTCTCTTGTAGAACTTGAGCGTCTCAGTAGACATCTCTTTGCCTGGCACTGGTTGCCATCTAGTGGGGTGACAGGTCACTCCGGTGGCATCCTTTTGGGTGTGAAGGATGCCACCTTTGAGGTGGGCTCCATGGACCGTGGAGCCCATTTTGTTAGTATGGAAGTCTGGGAACGCGATGTGAACTTCAAATGGGAGATCATCGTTGTCTATGGCCCGGCCGATCACAGTCGATCCGCCGCTTTCTTGGCGGAACTTCATGCCAAGATTTCTTCCGCGACCCTCCCGGTCGTGGTTGGAGGCGACTTCAATCTCCTTCGATCCGCTGAGGAGAAGAATAACTCTCAGGTGGATTTGGCCGAGATGCGACGTTTCAATGATTGGGTCGCGGATCTGGGGCTCCGTGAGCTAGACAGGGTCGGGGCGCGTTTTACCTGGACTAATCGACAGGTCTCCCCAACCCTTAGCGTGCTCGATCGGGTGTTTGTCTCACCAGATTGGGAACTTCGTTTCCCTTTGGCATCGCTTCAAGCCATTACCCGCATTGGTTCTGACCACGTCCCCCTCCTCCTAGCTTCTATGGATGAACGGCCGCGCCCTCCCCCGCGGTTCCATTTCAAGAACTTCTGGCTTCGGCAGCCTGGCTTTAGGGATGCCGTCTGGAATCACTGGGTCTCGGCTCACGCCGAGCCCCATAGGCAGATGTCTATTCTCGATGAATGGCATCATATGTCCAAATGATCCCGACAGTTCAAGAAGGGATGGGGAGCGAACATTGGGAGAGATCTTCGTCTTCAGAAGGCTTACCTCCTCGAGGAGATCCGAGGCGTTGACCTCCGCGCCGATATCTCAGGGATATCCATGGAGGAATGGATGCATAGATATAACTTGGAGGATTCCTTGATGGAGATTTACTCCAAGGAGGAAGAGTTTTGGCGCCAGCGCGGCTCCATTAACTGGGTGCTATTTGGGGATGCCAACATTGTTGGGGAACGATGCAGAAAACAAAAATTTTCCTACGGTTTCACCAAGATCCATCTATGAGTTCATCTAGCAACGAGTGATCGGATTGCATCTACAAACCTTTGTAGATCACGCACGGAAGCGTTCAAAGAACGGGGATGAGGAAGTCGTACTCGACGTGATCCAAATCACCGGAGATCCTAGCGCCGAACGGACGGCACCTCCATGTTAAACACACGTACGGTTAGCGTGACGTCTCCTCCTTCTTGATCCAGCAAGGGGGGAGGAAAGGTTGATGAAGATCCAGCAGCACGACGGCGTGGTGGTGGATGCAGCAGTCACCGCAGCAGGGCTTCACCGTTCTTCTGCGAGAGGGAGAGGCATAGCAGAGGAGAGGGAGGCGCCAAGAGTCAAGGGTGCGGCTGCCCCTCCCCCCCTTTATATAGGCTCCCCAAGGAGGGACGCCGGCCCTAGGAGATGGGATCTCCTAGGGGGGCGGCGGCCAAGGGTGGAGTGGCCCCCAAGGCAAGTGGGGCGCCCCTCCACCCTAGGGTTTCCAACCCTAGGCGCAGGGGGTGGGCCAAGGGGGCGCACCAGCCCACTATGGGCTGGTTCCCCTCCCCACTTCAGCCCATGGGGCCCTCCGGGATGGGTGGTCCCACCAGGTGGACCCCCGGCACCCATCCGGTGGTCCCGGTACAATACCGGTGACCCCCGAAACTCTCCTGATGGCCGAAACTGCACTTCCTATATATAATTCTTCACCTCCGGACCATTCCGGAACTCCTCGTGACGTCCGGGATCTCATCCGGGACTCCGAACAACTTTCGGGTTACTGCATATTCATATCTCTACAACCCTAGCGTCACCGAACCTTAAGTGTGTAGACCCTACGGGTTCGGGAGACATGTAGACATGACCGAGATGGCTCTCCGGTCAATAACCAACAGCGGGATCTGGATACCCATGTTGGCTCCCACATGCTCCTCGATGATCTAATCGGATGAACCACGATGTCGAGGATTCAAGCAACCCCGTATACAATTCCCTTTGTCAATCGGTACGTTACTTACCCGAGATTCGATCGTCGGTATCCCAATACCTCGTTCAATCTCGTTACGGGCAAGTCACTTTACTCGTACCGTAATGCATGATCCCGTGACCAGACACTTGGTCACTTTGAGCTCATTATGATGATGCATTACCGAGTGGGCCCAGAGATACCTCTTTGTCATACGGAGTGACAAATCCCAGTCTTGATCCGTGTCAACCCAACAGACACTTTCGGAGATACCCGTAGTATACCTTTATAGTCACCCAGTTACGTTGTGACGTTTGGTACACCCAAAGCACTCCTACGGTATCCGGGAGTTACACGATCTCATGGTCTAAGGAAAAGATACTTGACATTGGAAAAACTCTAGCAAATGAACTATACGATCTTGTGCTATGTTTAGGATTGGGTCTTGTCCATCACATCATTCTCCTAATGATGTGATCTCGTTATCAATGACATCCAATTCATATGCTTCTTCCTCCAATCGGGGTAGCAACCTGTACTTTGGGTAACTCTTGGAGGGGCGCTCGAGTTTATATTCCTCGGTCGCGAGGACTTCAGTCCATTTGTTAGCTAGCAGATCCTGATCAGCCTGAAGCTGCTGCTACTTTTTCTTAAGGCTATTTGCCGTGGCTATAAGCCGGCGTTTGAAGCGCTCTTGTTCGACGGGATCCTCTGGCACAGCGAATTCGTCGTCGCTGAGGCTTGCCTCGTCTTCGGAGGGGGGCATGTAATTATCGTCCTCCTCCTCTCCATCTGCCGCTCTCTCAGGAGGGCTGGCTCCTCCATCCTCCTGCTCTAAATCTTGCTGGAGGGGATTGTTGTTGTCTTCGGCACTATCCGGAGTGTTATTATCTCCTGTGCCGGTATCACCACTTTTGCTTTGGCGGGACTTAGAGCGGCGCCGCTGACGTCGGCGCTTGGGTTGCTTCTTGGAGGGGTCATCCTCCGCTATCTCATCGCCAGTGCCTTCTTTGGGTGTATCCACCATGTATATATCGTATGATGAGGTGGTTGTCCAGTGCCCTGTGGGCAGTGGATCCTCTTCGTCTCCCGCATCGTCGTCCATACCGTCGATGTCTTCGGAGTCGAAGTCGAGCATGTTGGTTAAATCATCGACAGTGGCTACTAAGTGGGTGGTGGGTGGGCCGCGAATTTCTTCGTCGTCCGCATCCCAGTCCTGCCGGACATAGTTCGGCCAGGATCCTCCTGACAAGGAGAGAGAGACCTTAATGAGTTCAGTATGTCGCCTAAGGGCAAGTGCTGAAAAATATCCGCGGAGGTAAACTCCATGATCGGCGCCCAATCGGATTCGATGGGAACGGGCGCGGGCGGTTCGGAGTCCGTGGCCGGAGAAGGATCCGGCAGTTTAACAACATGACTCCTGTGCAAGGTAAGGTCGTTGTTTGGCTCGATCGCCGCTGAGGGTAAGTCCTCCATGGCGGGGTCCATCCACCCGTCCATGGACGGCGCAACTGGCTCCGAATTGAGGGTCAGAGCGGCCGCCTGTGCGATCTCCTGGACATGTCCGATGGTAGAGCTAAATCGTACTCATCGTGACCGCGTGACGCACAAGGCAGAGGCTCGAATCCGTCGAAGATCAAGTCTACATGGATATTGGCCATGTAGTTTAAGCTTCCAAACCTCACCAGGTGGCTAGGGGCGTAACTTTAAATCTGCTCCAGATGGCCAAGCAAATTGGCCCGCAGTGCAAAGCCACCGAAGACGAAGATCTGTCAGGGGAGAAAAGTCTCACCCTGGACTGCATCGCTATCGATGATAGTAGGAGCCATCAAGCCTAACAGCGACGACACAGAGGAACTCTCAATGAAAGCACCAATGTCGGTGTCAAAACCGCCGGATCTCGGGTTGGGGGTCCCGAACTGTGCGTCTAAGGCAGATGGTAACAGGAGGCAAGGAACACGATGTTTTACCCAGGTCCGGGCACTCTTGATGGAGGTAAAACCCTACGTCCTGCTTGATTAATATTGATGATATGGGTAGTATAAGAGTAGATCTACCACGAGAGCAGAGAGGCTAAACCCTAGAAGCTAGCCTATGGTATGATTGTATGTTGTAGTTGTTGTGTCCTACGGACTAAAACCCTCCGGTTTATATAGACACCCGGAGAGGGTTAGGGTTTATATAGACATCTATAGCCCTTTTTCTAGTAGTGCAATGTCTATAGTCAGGAAACCATGACTATCTGTTGATCAACGAGCTAGTCAACTAGAGGCTTACTAGGGACATGTTGGTGTCTATGTATTCACACATGTATTACGATTTTCGGATAACACAATTATAGCATGAATAAAAGACAATTATCATGAACAAGGAAATATAATAATAATCCTTTTATTATTGCCTCTAGGGCATATTTCCAACAGTCTCCCACTTGCACTAGAGTCAATAATCTAGTTACATTGTGATGAATCGAACACCCATGGAATTCTGGTGTTGATCATGTTTTGCTCTAGGGAGAGGTTTAGTCAACGGATCTGCCACATTCAGGTCCATATGTACTTTACAAATATCTATGTCTCCATCTTGAACATTTTCACGAATGGAGTTGAAGCGACGCTTGATGTGCCTGGTCTTCTTGTGAAACTTGGGCTCCTTGGCAAGTGCAATAGCCCCAGTGTTGTCACAGAAGAGTTTGATCGGCCCCGGCGCATTGGGTATGACTCCTAGGTCGGTGATGAACTCCTTCACCCAAATTGCTTCATGCGCTGCCTCCGAGGCTGCCATGTACTCCGCTTCACATGTAGATCCCACCACGACGCTCTGCTTGCAACTGCACCAGCTTACTGCCCCATCATTCAAAATATACATGTATCCGGTTTGTGACTTAGAGTCATCCAGATCTGTGTCGAAGCTAGCGTCGACGTAACCCTTTATGACGAGCTCTTCGTCACCTCCATAAACGATAAACATTTCCTTAGTCCTTTTCAGGTACTTCAGGATATTCTTGACCGTTGTCCAGTGTTCCTTGCCGGGATTACTTTGGTACCTACCAACCAAACTTACGGCAAGGTTTACATCAGGTCTGGTACACAGCATGGCATACATAATAGAACCTATGGCTGAGGCATAGGGGATGACACTCATCTCTTCTATATCTTCTGCCGTGGTCGGACATTGAGCTGAGCTCAATTTCACACCTTGCAACACAGGCAAGAACCCCTTCTTAGACTGATCCATATTGAACTTCTTCAATATCTTATCAAGGTATGTGCTTTGTGAAAGACCTATGAGGCGTCTTGATCTATCTCTAGATCTTGATGCCTAATATATAAGCAGCTTCTCCAAGGTCCTTCATTGAAAAACTCTTATTCAAGTAGGCCTTAATGCTGTCCAAAAGCTCTATATCATTTCCCATCAAAAGTTTGTCATCTACATATAATATGAGAAATGCTACAGAGCTCCCACTCACTTTCTTGTAAATGCAGGCTTCTCCATAAGTCTGCATAAACCCAAACGCTTTGATCATCTCATCAAAGCGAATGTTCCAACTCCGAGACGCTTGCACCAGCCCATAAATCGAGCGTTGGAGCTTGCACACCTTGTCAGCATTCTTAGGATCGACAAAACCTTCTGGCTGCATCATATACAATTCTTCCTTAAGGAAACCATTAAGGAATGCCGTTTTGACGTCCATTTGCCATATCTCATAATCATAGTATGCGGCAATTGCTAACATAATTCGGACGGACTTCAGCTTCGCTACGGGAGAGAAAGTCTCATTGTAGTCAACCCCTTGAACTTGCCGATAACCCTTAGCGACAAGTCGAGCTTTATAGATGGTAACATTACCATCTGCGTCCGTCTTCTTCTTAAAGATCCATTTGTTTTCTATCGCTCGCCGATCATCGGGCAAGTCTGTCAAAGTCCATACTTTGTTTTCATACATGGATCCTATCTCGGATTGCATGGCTTCAAGCCATTTGTTGGAATCTGGGCCCGCCATCGCTTCTTCATAGTTCGAAGGTTCACCGTTGTCTAACAACATGATTTCCAAGACAGGGTTGTCGTACCACTCTGGTGCGGAACGTGTCCTTGTGGACCTACGAAGTTCAGTAGAAACTTGATCTGAAGTTTCATGATCATCATCATTAACTTCCTCTCTAGTCGGTACAGGCACCTCAGGAACATTTTCTTGAGTTGCGCCATTTTCCGGTTCAAGAGGTAATACTTCATCAAGTTCTACTTTCCTCCCACTTACTTCTTTCGAGAGAAACTCCTTCTCTAGAAAGGATCCATTCTTGGCAACAAAGGTCTTGCCTTCGGATCTGAGGTAGAAGGTATACCCAATAGTTTCTTTAGGGTATCCTATGAAGACGCATTTTTCCGACTTGGGTTCGAGCTTTTCAGGTTGAAGTTTCTTGACATAAGCATCGCATCCCCAAACTTTTAGAAACGACAGCTTAGGCTTCTTCCCAAACAATAATTCATATGGTGTCGTCTCAATGGATTTCGACAGAGCCCTATTTAAAGTGAATGCGGCAGTCTCTAAAGCATAGCCCCAAAATGATAGCGGTAAATCGGTAAGAGACATCATAGATCGCACCATATCTAATAGAGTGCGATTACGATGTTCGGACACACCATTACGCTGAGGTGTTCCAGGCGGTGTGAGTTGTGAAACTATTCCACATTTTCTTAAGTGTGTGCCAAATTCGCGACTCAAGTATTCTCCCCCACGATCTGATCGCAAGAACTTGATTTTCCTGTCACGTTGATTCTCAACCTCACTCTGAAATTCCTTGAACCTTTCAAAGGTCTCAGACTTGTGTTTCATTAAGTAGATATACCCATATCTACTCAAGTCATCAGTGAGGGTGAGAACATAACGATAACCACCGCGAGCCTCAACACTCATTGGACCGCACACAACAGTATGTATGATTTCCAATAAGTTGGTTGCTCGCTCCATTGTTCCTGAGAACGGAGTCTTGGTCATTTTACCCATGAGGCATGGTTCGCACGTGTCAAATGATTCGTAATCAAGAGACTCTAAAAGTCCATCTGCATGGAGCTTCTTCATGCGTTTGACACCTATGTGACCAAGGCAGCAGTGCCACAAGTATGTGGGACTATCATTATCAACCTTACATCTTTTGGTACTCACACTATGAATATGTGTAGCATTACGCTCGAGATTCATTAAGAATAAACCATTCACCATCGGAGCATGATCATAAAACATATCTCTCATATAAATAGAACAACCATTATTCTCGGATTTAAATGAGTAGCCATCTCGTATTAAACGAGATCCTGATACATTGTTCATGCTCAAACTTGGCATCAAATAACAATTATTGAGGTTCAAAACTAATCCCGTAGGTAAATGTAGAGGTAGCGTGCCGACGGCGATCACATCGACCTTGGAACCATTCCCGACGTGCATCGTCACCTCGTCCTTCGCCAGTCTCCGCTTATTCCGCAGCTCCTGCTTTGAGTTACAAATGTGAGCAACTGCACCGGTATCAAATACCCAGGAGCTACTACGAGTACTGGTAAGGTACACATCAATTACAGGTATATCACATATACCTTTCGTTTTGCCGGCCTTCTTGTCCACTAAGTATTTGGGGCAGTTCCGCTTCCAGTGACCACTCTCCTTGCAATAAAAGCACTCAGTCTCGGGATTGGGTCCATTCTTTGGCTTCTTCCTGGCAGCTTGCTTGCCGGGCGCGGCAACTCCCTTGCTGTCCTTCTTGAAGTTCTTCTTACCCTTGCCTTTCTTGAACTTAGTGGTTTTATTCACCATCAACACTTGATGTTCCTTTTTGACTTCTACCTCTGCTGATTTCAGCATTGCAAATACTTCAGGAATGGTCTTTTCCATCCCCTGCATATTGAAGTTCATCACAAAGCTCTTGTAGCTCGATGGAAGCGACTGAAGGATTCTGTCAATGACCGCGTCATCCGGGAGATTAACTCCCAGCTGAGTCAAGCGGTTATGCAACCCAGACATTTTGAGTATGTGCTCGCTGACAGAACTATTTTCCTCCATCTTACAGCTGAAGAACTTGTCGGAGACTTCATATCTCTCGACCCGGGCATGAGCTTGAAAAACCATTTTCAGCTCTTCGAACATCTCATATGCTCCGTGTCTCTCAAAACGCTTTTGGAGCCCCAGTTCTAAGCTGTAAAGCATGCCGCACTGAACGAGGGAGTAATCATCAGCACGTGTCTGCCAAGCGTTCATAACGTCTTGGTTCTGTGGGACGGGTGCGTAACCTAGCGGTGCTTCTAGGACATAATCTTTCTTGGCAGCTATGAGGATGATCCTCAGGTTCCGGACCCAGTCCGTACAGTTGCTGCCATCGTCTTTCAGCTTGGTTTTCTCTAGGAACGCGTTGAAGTTGAGGACAACATGGGCCATTTGATCTACAAGACATATTGTTAAGATTTTAGACTAAGTTCATAATAATTAAGTTCATCTATTTAATGAACTCCCACTCAGATAGACATCCCTCCAGTCATCTAAGTATAACATGATCCGAGTTAACTAGGCCGTGTCCGATCATCACGTGAGATGGACTAGTCAACATCGGTCAACATCTTCATGTTGATCGTATCTTCTATACGACTCATGCTTGACCTTTTGGTCTTCTATGTTCCGAGGCCATGTCTGTACATGCTAGGCTCGTCAAGTCAACCTAAGTGTTTGCATGTGTAAATCTGTCTTACACCCGTTGTATGTGAACGTTGGAATCTATCACACCCGATCATCACGTGGTGCTTTGAAACAATGAACTGTCGCAACGGCGCACAGTTAGGGGGAACACTTTCTTGAAATTATTATGAGGGATCATCTTATTTACTACCGTCGTTCTAAGTAAACAAGATGCAAAAACATGATAAACATCACATGCAATCAAATAATAATAGTGACATGATATGGCCAATATCACATAGCTCCTTTGATCTCCATCTTGGGGCTCCATGATCATCTTGTCACCGGCATGACACCATGATCTCCATCATCGTGTCTCCATGAATTTTCTCGCCAACTATTACTTCTACTACTATGGCTAACACGTTTAGCAATAAAGTAAAGTAATTTACATGGCGTTTCTCAATGACATGCAGGTCATACAAAAAATAAAGACAACTCCTATGGCTCCTACCGGTTGTCATACTCATCGACATGCAAGTCGTGATTCCTATTACAATAGCATGAACATCCCATACATCACATATATATCATTCATCATTCATCACAACTTTGGCCATATCACATCACAAAACACTTGCTGCAAAGACAAGTTAGACGTCCTCTAATTGTTGTTGCAAGTTTTACGTGGCTGCAATAGGGTTCTAGCAAGAACGTTTTCTTACCTACGTGAAAGCCACAATGTGATTTGTCAACTTCTATTTACCCTTCATAAGGACCCTTTTCATCGAATCCGCTCCAACTAAAGTGGGAGAGACAGACACCCGCCAGCCACCTTATGCAACTAGTGCATGTCAGTCGGTGGAACCAGTCTCACGTAAGCTTACGTGTAAGGTTGGTCCGGGCCGCTTCATCCCACAATACTGCTGAAGCAAAATAAGATTAGTAGCGGCAAGAAATTTGACAACATCTACGCCCACAACAAATTGTGTTCTACTCATGCAAAAGGAACTACACATAGACCTAGCTCATGATGCCACCGTTGGGGAACGATGCAGAAAACAAAAAATTTCCTACGGTTTCACCAAGATCCATCTATGAGTTCATTTAGCAACGAGTGATCGGATTGCATCTACATACCTTTGTAGATCAAACGCAGAAGCGTTCAAAGAACGGGGATGAGGAAGTCGTACTCGACGTGATCCAAATCATCGGAGATCCTAGCGCCGAACAGACGGCACCTCCGTGTTCAACACACGTATGGTCAGCGTGATGTCTCCTCCTTCTTGATCCAGCAAGGGGGGAGGAGAGGTTGATGAAGATCCAGCAGCACGACGGCGTGGTGGTGGATGCAGCAGTCACCGCAGCAGGGCTTCGCCATTCTTCTGCGAGAGGGAGAGGTGTAGCAGGGGAGAGGGAGGCGCCAAGAGTCAAGGGTGCGGCTGCCCCTCCCTCCCCCCTTTATCTAGGCTCCCCAAGGGGGGGCACCGGCCCTAGGAGATGGGATCTCCTAGGGGGGCGGCGGCCAAGGGTGGAGTGGCCCCCAAGGCAAGTGGGGCGCCCCCCCCCCCCACCCTAGGGTTTCCAACCCTAGGAGCAGGGGGTGGGCCAAGGGGGCGCACCAGCCCACTATGGGTTGGTTCCACTCCCCACTTCAGCCCATGGGGCCCTCCGGGATGGGTGGTCCCACCAGGTGGACCCCCGGCACCCATCCGGTGGTCCCGGTACAATACCGGTGACCCCCGAAACTCTCCTGATGGCCGAAACTGCACTTCCTATATATAATTCTTCACCTACGGACCATTCCGGAACTCCTCGTGACGTCCGGGATCTCATCCGGGACTCCGAACAACTTTCGGGTTACTGCATATTCATATCTCTACAACCCTAGCGTCACCGAACCTTAAGTGTGTAGACCCTACGGGTTCGGGAGACATGTAGACATGACCGAGATGGCTCTCCGGTCAATAACCAACAGCGGGATCTGGATACCCATGTTGGCTCCCACATGCTCCTCGATGATCTCATTGGATGAACCACGATGTCGAGGATTCAAGCAACCCCGTATACAATTCCCTTTGTCAATCGGTACGTTACTTGCCCGAGATTCGATCGTCGGTATCCCAATACCTCGTTCAATCTCGTTACCGGCAAGTCACTTTACTCGTACCGTAATGCATGATCCCGTGACCAGACACTTGGTCACTTTGAGCTCATTATGATGATGCATTACCGAGTGGGCCCAGAGATACCTCTCCGTCATACGGAGTGACAAATCCCAGTCTTGATCCGTGTCAACCCAATAGACACTTTCGGAGATACCTGTAGTATAGCTTTATAGTCACCCAGTTACGTTGTGACGTTTGGTACACCCAAAGCACTCCTACGGTATCCGGGAGTTACACGATCTCATGGTCTAAGGAAAAGATACTTGACATTGGAAAAACTCTAGCAAATGAACTATACGATCTTGTGCTATGTTTAGGATTGGGTCTTGTCCATCACATCATTCTCATAATGATGTGATCTCATTATCAATGACATCCAATGTCTATAGTCAGGAAACCATGACTATCTGTTGATCAACGAGCTAGTCAACTAGAGGCTTACTAGGGACATGTTGGTGTCTATGTATTCACACATGTATTACGATTTCCGGATAACACAATTATAGCATGAATAAAAGACAATTATCATGAACAAGGAAATACAATAATAATCCTTTTATTATTGCCTCTAGGGCATATTTCCAACAAACACTGCTTACTTCCAGGCCATTGCTAATGGCCGTAGGCGACACTGCTCTATCCCTCTCCTTTGGGAGGGTGGACAGATGTTTCAAGACCCTCAGGCTATCCGCCTGCTAGTTGACGACTTTTACAAGTCGCTATTTCAGGGACGACAGTGGAATGGTGTCGCCTTAGCCGACCATATCTGGTCACGCGATCAACAGATTTCCCCCACGGAAAATGCAATCCTGCTAGCCCCCTTCGATGCTGCAGAAGTGGAGACCTTTGTTAAGGCTATGAACCCGATGTCGGCTCCCGGCCCTGATGGCTTGCCGGTTCGCTTTTTCCAGGCCTTCTGGCCGATGGTCAAGGATATTATCCTTGATCTGTTTAGCTAGTTTGCTAGGGGTACCCTAGACGTATCTCGACTTAACTACGGGATTATCTCCTTGATTCCCAAGGTTCCGGGAGCGGCGGACATTAGACAATTTCGTCCCATCACAGTCCTCCATGTGATCTTTCGGATCCTCGCTAAAGGGTACGCCACTAGGGCGGCCCTTATTGCTCCCCGGATTCATCATCCGAACCAGTCGGCCTTCACAAAAGGGAGATATATCTTAGATGGGATTCTTGCCCTCCATGAGATTATCCATGAGGTTAAGAGCAAACACCTCCGTGCGGTCTTCTTCAAGATCGATTTCCATAAATCCTATGATACTGTTCACTGGTCCTTCCTTCGGGAAGTGTTGATGAAACATGGCTTTGACCCCCACTGGGTAGCCCGGGTAATGCAATTAGTTACAAGTGGTCGGACGACTGTTAACATCAATGGGGAGGTTGGCCCCTACTTCATGACTGGCCAAGGGGTCCGGCAGGGAGACCCGATCTCCCCATTCTTATTCAACCTTGTGGTTGATGTGCTCGCCTCGATTCTGGACTTGGCCAAGCGTGCGGGTCACATTAGAGGGGTTTGCCCTCATTTGGTGACACCTGGAGGTTTAACCCATCTCCAATACGCGGACGACACTATTATGATGGTGGAGGGATCTGATGAGGATATTTAGAACCTCAAATTCCTCCTCCGCTGCTTCCAGGAAATGTCGGGCCTCAAAATAAACTTTGCCAAGAGCGAGGTAATGGTCATGGGATACTCCCAACGGGAGGCCCAGCGGATTGCTTATTGTCTGAACTGCCGCTTGGGTTCCTTATGACCTATCTTGGCATGCCCCTTAGTGATGCACGACTCCTAGAAAAGGATTTCCATCCAATAGTTGCCAAGCTCCAACCTAGAATGGAGCCTTGGCAAGGGAGATGGCTTTCTAAAGCCGCTCAAGTGATCCTAATGAACTCCTCCCTTATTAGCCTACTGATGTATATAATGGGATTCTATAGTCTACATGAATCCCTTCATCAGGAAGTTACCAAACTACTCTCCCGCTTCTTTTGGGCGGGAGAGAACAATAAGCAGAAGTACCATATGGGCAAATGGTCTGAGATCTGCAAACCGAAGGACCAGGGAGGCTTGGGGGTCATCTCCTCCAAGTGTATGAACATTGCCCTCCTGTCCAAATGGCTTTGGCGGATCTAGAATGAGGAGGGCGGCCTATGGCTTCAGATTCTTCGCGGGAAGTACCTTCGCGGGCAGCCATTAGCGTTTGCCTCTAGGTCTGGAGGCTCCCAATTCTAGCAATCGGTGATGTCTTTGTTGCCGGTTCTGCGCATTGGGACCTCCGTCCAGATAGGCTCTGGGACTACCACCCTTTTTGGGCTGGATAGATGGGCGGGTACCTGCCCCTTTGCAGATTATTTTTATGCTCTATTCTCTATCTATGTTTGCCCACAGATCTCTGTGGCCGAGGCACTATAGAACCTAGGCGTGATTGCCTTCCGTCGCAACTTCGGGGCAATCGAACTTTCGCAATGGGATGAACTACTTGAATGCATTGCCCTTCATCCTCCTTCTCTGGAACCGGATTCGCTTTCCTGGCACCTCGAGCCAAGCGGTAGATTCTCGACTAGATCCCTATACCAGGCGATTGTGCCTACCCCTAGCCCAGTGGAGCTCACGGTGCTCTGGGAGATCAAACTCCCCCTAAAGATACGTATATTTTTATGGCAATGGGTTAGAGGACGCCTCCCCTCGGGCACTGAGGTCCGTAAGCGCAATGGACCTGGGGATGGCCTATGTCCCATTTGTCTGGTTCCGGAAGATTGCAACCATATCTTCTTCCGTTGCCCGGCGGCGCAGTTCCTATGGAGCTGCTTCCGGTAGGTAGTTGGGGGCATGTGGTGCCACGACAACCTCCCGGATTTGTTTGGGGAGGTCCTCCGGCTCCCCGGGACTAGGCGCGCCCCTATTTGGGTCGCGCTAGGTACCCTTGCCTGGTCCCTTTGGTGTACCCGCAATAAGTTAGTCGTCGAACGAGTGATTCCGTCCCGCGTGACTGATGTGATCTACAAATTGTGTGGCTACTTGCAGCTCTGGAGACCGCTTAGTAAGCGGAGCGATCGAGGCGTCATCGACAACATCATGACGGGTCTTCGCGCCTTGGCTGCGTCTTTTGCTCCTTCCCCGCCGCCTCCACCGCCCCCTCCTGAGCCAGATTAGTGTCTCCTAGTCGGCTTATTTGGGGCTTGTCTTGTTGTGCCCCCAGCATGTTTCTATGACTTCTTGTACTTGTAACCTTGTGTTGGATGCTTTGTGTTGGATGCTTGGTGGTATGCTTTATAATATAAAGCGGGGGGAAACCCTTTTTCGTATAAAATGCCCCGTTGAGGTCAACTTTGCACCTACGCGGGACGTGGCTGCAAGGCTGTTCGATGCACAGTGCTCCTACGGAAATCCTATGTGGCCGCGATGAGATTGTGGTATTGCAATCTCTAAAAAATGTCTCCTTTTGTCTTCCTTTCCGTGTGTTTCTCGTGAGGCACTCCTCAAGTCACATACTTTACGACTTGGAAGACTTGGGACTGGTTGGCATCACACCATTCACACAATGCACCGTTGCTCTTGATGAATGCGCACAAGTGACTGCTGTAGCATCGGTTACATATACAACTAGTAGGTAGAGGTCAAGTAATTAAGAACAGAAAATAAAAGGAGGGTCAAATCCAGGTCCAAGCTCTTTTTTTAGATCAGGATCGTGTATGGTGTGAGAAGGGGAGCCTTGGCGCAGTGGTACAGCTGCTGCCTTGTGACCATGACGTCACGGGTTCAAGTCCTGGAAACAGCCTCTTATCTTACAAAAATATAGAAAAAAGCTGTCTTGTGAGTGTGACATGGGCCGAGACCAAGTCTCCTCATGGTGACTCTCCTCTGAGCGCCGGCGGCCACCCCGGTCCCGGCGGCCACCTCCCACCCGTCGGCCGCCATCTCGGCGCCGGTGTCCACCTCCTTCCCGTCATGGCTTCGTGGGTCTCCCTGCCACCCCTCCGCTCCACCATCGTCGTCCCCGGGGTTCTCGGCACGGCGATGGGCCCAATCGTCCAAGGTGGGGCGGGCCAAAGACGACCGCCACATCTCGCGGGACTGCACCAATGAGACCTTGTGCATTCGCTGCAATGGTTGGGGGCATATTGCCAGAGACTGCAAGGTAAGGCGGACCTCATCTCCGGTGGATGGACAGACCACCGCCGCCGGGCGCCATCAGGGTTGTCCGGCCGTGGAGCAATGCGGTGCGCTCTGGACCGGTGGAGAGCATCGCGGGGCCTGGCTTCTAGGTTCCCTTCGAGCCGGAGGCAGCGCGCGAGCCTACGCCCGCGCTCGTGCCGGGGGCGAGCCCCGGGCGGTGGAACCGGTGGAATGCTGCTACATGGAAGAAGACACTGATATTTGGTGGATGGAAGAATAGTTGTCCCTAGCGGTCGTGGTCACCATCACCGGCACCAGGCCGGACGTTCATCTGGCTGCGGTTGTGGCGGCGTTGCACAAAGAGTTTCACATTGGTCCGCATGACATGTCGATCCGGCCATTCTTTCCGGAGGATTTCCTCGTTCTGTGCAGGGCCCAGAGTGTTCGCGACAGGATGGTTCGCCATGGTGGCCTGTCCCCATCCTCCCCGGCTGGATTTTTCCTGTCCTTACGACCGTGGCTGCGTCAGGCGCAGGCTACCGGAGTCTCGCTCCTGTTCCTGGTTCCCTTGGCGCTGGTGGGCGTGCCGACGCACGCGTGGACACGGCGGACGGCGAACTCAGTGCTTCGGGGGCTCGGCTTGGTCATTGGTGTGGTGGACAGCACAACGCGCCGGAATGACATGTCTAGCTTCAAGGTGTGGCTGCGCACTGACCGGCCGGAGCGCCTCCCAACTCAACGGCGGCTATACATCGAGGAGCCAAACACAAGGCGGCGTGGCCATCAGCCACGGGCGGTGCGCTTGTCGGCATTGTGGTATAACATCAGTATAGCGAAGCTAGCGGAGCCTGTAGTGGATGAGGATGATGACCCAGAGCTCTCGCTGCCGGCCAGCCCGCTAGGACCGCCGGGGCCCCCCTCCAGGCCGGCTGGCGACAGATCGAGCAGGGAACAGCGCGGCCATCTATGTGCTGGGGAAGCTGGGTGGAGCCCAGGTGGGGACTCTGCCTCGCTGTCGGCGGCCGGAGCCTCGTCGTCGGCCTCGGCAACGAATGTGGCAGTTGGGCTGATTCAAAGTAAAGGGGTCTTGCGTCATCAAAGTGGCTGTGATGATCGGGTTCGGCAGCAGGAGAGCCCCACAGGCCCCGGGACGGTCGGGCTGGCCTTGACCACGGTCGCCATGAGACCAACGAGCCCACTCCTGAGCCAACACGTGGAAAGACGAGACGAGCAGCAAATCACGGAGGATGCAGACAGCCTGGTGGATCATTCTGGAGCTGCCCAACCGGTGTCCTCTGCCACGTCGTGCCATGAGACGGGTCAGTAAGGCCAGGATGGACGCGTCCAATCACCACCATCTGTCACACTTTCTCGATGGAGGGACCAGGCGGATCAAGCAGAGGAGCCAACCCCGACAGGATGCAGGGTTCTGGTTGGCTCGCTAGAGTTGCAGATGGGGACAAGGCCAGGACAGACAGAGCAGCAGGATGGGACGCGAGATTCCCTGGGCCGTTCATTGGCCGGGAACTCCTGTGGGTCTGCACACGCGGACGAATCCAATGCACCACAGACCAAGGAGGATGGGACGGATCTCATGCAGCAAATGGCGGAAGGCCACGTCGCCCCACCTAATGGGCCGGACGCGGATTGCATGCAGATGCTGGACGAAAGCGCCGTGGAGCAATTCAACCAACTTGAGGAATGGGGTTCATACATGCATGCGCCCTCTGATGTACGAACACAAATGGTAGGGCCTGGGCAGAACACATTCTGGGTCTCGCTCTCACAAGGTGATGGTTCTGAGTCGCCGCTACGTACACGATCCGTGGTGCAGAGCGCGGCTGATGGTGGGAGTGTGGGGTCCCCAGAAGCGCCTTTGACGAGGACTCCCGAAGCAAAACTGACGGATTTCTGCATGCAGGTGGCCAGGGCGATCACTCCGTTAATCCCTAAACCACCGGAGACCATGCACAAACGACCACCCACAAAACGGAAACAGCTCGTGACAACCATGCCCAGACGCAGTGTGCGCATCACCAAGAGGGCGGAACGTGGCTCGACAGCATCCAAGCAGCAGCAGGCAATCATGCACAAATTGTGCCTTGCACATGAGGGGGAAACAATTGGCGACACGGCGCTACAAGCATACATCGACCTTTTCTCCAACCACTATCGGACATGCACATCGCAGCAATCCTGTCTCTCTTTGGGTGGGAGCCGTCGGTCATGCCCTTGCAGGAGGCGCCTGGCTCGGGGATGGTGGCCCCATAGTCTCAAGGGGCGCGTGGACGAGTGTAGGCCCTTCCCATGGCTGCACAACCTTTGAAAGTCTTGGTGTGGAACATGCGCGGGTTGAACTCACCGGCATGAAGGAATGCCATATGTCAGGTCGTACAAACGGTGAACCCGGTGGTAGTATGTCCACAAGAGATTAAACTTGAGCTTGTAACGGTGGATATTGTTCGGCATTGCCTTGGTAATAGATTCGAGAACTTTTACTACATGCCGGCGGACGGCACCCGAGGGGGCATTGCCATCGCGTGGGATGCAATGCTTGTCTCACTGTCCAACCCACATACAACACAAAACACACTTATAGCGCTGGTCAATGCTGGTGAAGCGCAAGCGTGGTGGCTTACATGTGTCTATGGCCCACAGTTAGATCACGAGAAGGTGGCATTCCTGGACGAACTTGTGGAGATAAGGGACCTACATGCTGGACCATGGATGCTTGCGGGAGACTTCAACCTCCTGGCAAGTGAGTGCGACAAGAATAATGCTGTAATAAATAGGCGGATGATAGGCCGCTTCCGGTCTACTTTGAATAGGTTGGAACTCAAGGAGCTTTATCTCAGCGGCCGAAAATATACTTGGTCGAACGAGCGACAACACGCCACCCTGGAGAAGATAGATCACGTGTTCACCACCAACTGCTGGGACGACCTTCACCCATCCCGTTTCCTCTCTACAATGGGCACATCCATCTCAGATCATTGCCCAATGCTCGTTGACCTCCACGCGGACATGCCAATGGGTCACCGCTTTAGGTTTGAGGCATTCTGGCCACGCGCGGAGGGGTTCACGGAGACCGTCCTTACAGCGTGGCACTCGATCCCATCTACTGGGAATCCTTTCATCGTGCTCGAAAAGAAGCTCCGTGCCACGGCCAAATGTTTACAGGGCTGGAGTGCAAAGTGGATAGGTAATATAAAGATGCAGATTCTCATGGCCATGGAGCTCATCTATAGGCTTGACCAAGTATTGGACAACAGAGCCCTCACGGTAGCAGAATCGCAACTCCAGAAAATCCTCAAACGGAAGCTTCTAGGGCTATGCTCCTTGGAGAGGACCATAGCAAGGCAGCGGTCCCGGCTGCTTCAGCTAAAGGAGGGAGATGCCAACACAGTGTTTTTTCATCGGCATGCAAGACACCGGCAACGCCGGAACATGATCACCTCCATCAAGAAGGATGGGTTAATGATAACAGGGCGTGATCAAATCACTGCTGTAGTGGACGGCTTCTACGACCGGCTACTAGGCTCTGCCCCAGCTAGAGAAGCATCTCTACGACTGGAAGCACTGGGATTGCCAAGGCGAGACCTAGCACACCTAGAACTACCATTCACTGAGGAAGAAGTTGAGAAGGTGGTCAAGGCCTTGCCACCGGACAAGGCGCCGGGGCCGGACGGGTTCACAAACAGTTTCTATGCCTGTTGTTGGAACATCATCAAGGCGGGCCTAATGCGGGCGCTGGACGCGTTCTATCATGGAGATATGCGAGTCATGCACGTAGTTAACAAAGTGCTAGTTTCTCTACTGCCCAAGATAGATGGCGCGGAAGAATTACGAGACTATCGGACAGTAAGCCTAGTGCATGGAGTGATCAAGCTCTTCGACAAGGTATTGGCCACAAGACTCGCCGGAGACCTACTGTACCTTGTGGGGAAGCACCAAAGTGCTTTTGTGAAAGGAAGATACCTGCATGACAATTTTATGCTTGTGCAAGGCACGGCACGACGCCTACATGCCCTGAGAAACCCCACGGTGCTCCTGAAACTTGATATATCCAAAGCCTTCGACTCCGTCCAATGGCCTTTCCTCATCGAGGTGCTACACATCATGGGGTTCGGCACACGGTGGATTGGATGGATCTGTGGATTACTTGCAACGTCTTCGACAAGGATCATGCTCAATGGGGTGCCAGGCAAACCAATCTACAACCAATGTGGCCTACGGCAAGGAACCCGCTCTCGCCGATGTTGTTCATCTTAATTATGGAGCCACTACAGCGGCTGTTCCATGCAGCATCTGAATCAGGTCTCCTGGCACCCTTGGCGGCAAATGGACTAAAGAATCGCCTGTCAATCTTCGCGGATGACGTGATCATCTTCCTCAAACCGCACCCGACGGACCTCACTACGTGCACAACGATACTAGGCATGTTTGTCACAGCTTCAGGACTCCATACAAACCTTACAAAGAGCGCCGCTCTTCCAATCAGGTGCACACAAGAGCAAATGGTTGAGGTTACAAGTGCATTAGGCTGCTCGTTGGGCGGCTTCCCGATGAGATATCGCGGACTACCACTTACCATCCGAAAGCAATCGGCCGCGCAGTTACAAGGCCTGGTGGACCACATCGATGCTTGCCTACCTACTTGGCGTGCCGCGACCCTATCGAAGAGCAGCAGACTGATCCTAATCAAATCAGTCCTCTCAGTGATGCCAATGCATGCAATGTTGGCACTGGAATTACCGCCGAAGACAGTCTCAGCGATTAACAAGATCTTGCGTGGCTTTCTCTGGTGTGGCAAGGCCGAAGCGAACAGAGGAAATTGCGCGGTGGCCTGGAACACAGTGTGCGCACCCAAATGGGCTGGAGGCCTCGGGATCCCGGACGTCGCTTGGATGAACGTAGCAATGCAGGCTCGCTGGCCATGGCTGGCGCGTGTGGACGATACAAGGCCCTGGAGTGAGTTCACTATTGCAGTACCGATGGCATCCATCCAGCTGTGCAACGCGGCCACGCGAACGGTGCTGGAGGATGGAGCACGCGCTCTCTTTTAGGAAGATAGATGGATGGATGGGTTTCGGATGGAAGAGATTGCACCTAGGATCCATGCAAGGATACTGCGGCGAACTCGCAAGCAACTCCTGGTCAAGGATGCACTACAAAATGGGACGTGGGCAGCTTCCATTGGCCCAGACATTGACGCACCAGCACTCATGGAATTCATAAGCTTGTGGCCTCGGGTTCACGACGTGTAGCTCCAAGAAGGGATCCCGGACACCATCAGATGGGCATGGGAGCGGGATGGCCACTATTCCGCTCGGTCGGCATATGCCGCAAAGTTCATGGGAAGAGAGTTAGTCCCAACCGCAGAGGCGACATGGAAGTGTCGGGCCCCCTGCAGTGCCGCTTTTTCACATGGCTCGCGATATGCAACAGGTGCTGGACCTCGGACCGCTTGGCAAGGAGGGGGCTGCCACACCAACAATCATGCCCACTTTGTAGCCAGGGTGACGAGACAATGAACCACATTATGCTATAGTGCGTTTTCGCAAGGACTTTCTGGGCAGAGATCTGCCACGCTTTGGGGATGCCGCAATGGACGCCGACTCCACAAGACACCCTACCGGAGTGGATCCTCAACAAGCGGATACAAGGCACCAATGAAAAAGATGTGAGGGCCATCATCATACTTGCCTTATGGGAATTGTGGAAGCATCGCAACGGGATCGTGTTTGATGGTGAAACACCATCCCTAGGTAGACTACTAGCACGGGTTTCTAGTGAGGGCAATGCTTGGAGGACGGCGGGCCTCCTAAAAGCGAATTTAAGAGACTTCTTCGAGCAGATACATAGGTGGGAGCCTAGCAAAACATAGACATATATATATAAACGGTGGACTGGGTGTGTAACACCCTCCGTGGAGGGTTTCTTGTACCCTATTCTTCCCCATTAATGAAAGATACGCATGCTATGCGTATTTGAGAAAAAAAAAGTCCAGGATCCGTCGGGCGGCCTGATCACTTGGATGCCTGCCGCTTGGCAAACCGAAACTGGCTCTGACTGTCAGTACCTTCATAGTTGTCTGAGAGAGTAGTTTTAAAAAAAAGCTCTCTGAAAGAGTGTTGCTTAGAAAAAAAAAACTGTCTGAAAGAGTAGAGCATCTAGTGTTGTACTAGATCGCACGGTCAATTTCTAGTTAAGGACTTCGCTGTTGCTACCGACCTGCAAATCGGCATTCACAGGACGACCTTACTTTCTCTCTCTCTTAATGACGATGGAGGTCTAATGGTAGCGCCGTGGCATATTACCTCTGGGCGCAGCAGCTTGCGTCGTTTCAGGGATGTGTATCTTGGCATATCCCTATCCCGTATCTGCCTTGTGACCCATCACCTCTAAATGTGACAAATACTCCGACCTGTGGGTTGATGCTAGGCTGCAAAGCCATTGTCTCGACCTTGTACCCTATTACTTTGATGTCTTCCTTTCCCCTATCTCTGGTTGACCATGATTAATTTAAAGGACCACATTTACCACAAGGAGCTTTCTTTTGCTTTCTTTTGGGCTGTTGACGGCACATGATCGGGTAATCGATCTTTCATTGCTTCGCACAAAGTCTTTAGAGTATTTACAACCGGACTTGTCAAATTTGACCTCTCAAACATCCGCGAACATAACCGGACACGTTCGCTGATAGTAACCTGTCACACTTTAAATATTTGGTTGTATAATCGAACATCTCAAATTCATATTATTACATGCAATGTAAACCGATCTTTAAGCGGAACTTGTTCGGCTCTGCCATGCCCATGTCCGGCGGCCGGCTGCACTCCTCGGAGTGTTGGTCCGGTTGCCAACAATGTAGAGTAGGGCATGGAACACGAGCCGGCTCACGGGACTCAAGGCGCCGCCGTCTCTCATGCCTTACTCTTTCTCGTCGGAGTCTGGAACCCGGACAGTGTCGGTGGATGCCAGATCAATGATGGATCCATCCTGGGACGAGCCGGCGACATCTACCACAATGCGGTTGTGGCGCCCGGACTGCTGAACCATACGGGGCGCCGCAGAATGCAACTCCGCCTCGCCGACGTCCACCGCCGTGAGGGATGCCGCCGTCTCCCGTGTCTTCTGCCTCGCACGGCGGGCATGCCATGCCAGGTCTGCATCAGAGGACGCGTCTGTTGCTGTTTTCGCCGGTGGACGCGTATGCGAGCCTGACGATGCTGGGAGGGCCGAGTCCAAGCATGTCTGCACCATTTGGCAACCTACCGCCGGCGACTGAGTAGTCCGACCGCCGCCGGACACGCCGTGGATCGGTGAAGAAGCGGGGGAAGGACGGGATAGCGCGAGGCACGGACTTGACCTCGCGAAAGCAGCCTGAGGGGCATGTTTTTATTAATGTTCATGAAAAAAATTGCGAGAGTTCACATTTTTCTGAAAACTGGGTGCGAGCTCACATGTTTTCGATGGGTTTGGTTAGACTGCGGCCGACTGGGCCGGGCCCAGTAGGGTATCCACCTTCTCTCTTAAAATAGTCCAATGAACGAGTACGCAGGGTTTCTGCTCCCGGGCTCATCTGCATCCGCGCTTAAAAAATCAAAATAAATACTAGATTTTTTTTTTAAAATCAATTATTTTTGTGTGGTAGATAATTTGATTCGTGAGGTCCGCTTCAAATTTAAACTCATTTGGACATCTGAGCAGCTCTCGGTAAAAAAGAAAAATTCAGGGTCTGTAAAAAAGTTTACAGTTCACGCACTGTTCTGATCCGATTTGTCTTTTTTGCCGAGAGCTGCTCAGATGTCCAAATGAGTTGAAATTTGAAGCGGACCTCACGCATCAAATTATCCACCACACAAAAAAAGTTGGATTTTTTGGATTTTTCAAGTATTTGTTTTGATTTTATTTCTAAGCGAGAGCAGATGAGCCTGGGCACCGGGTTGGATTTCCGAATGAATGTTTAACTAAAAAAATATATAATTTTATAAATTTTAGATAACTGGATTAAAAATAATTATTTGATTATGCAATTAAAAATGAGCCTGGGTATTTTTAATAAAAAGTCGGTAAAATTATAACATTCACCTATTTTCAAAAGATGTTTCACCAAATCTTATAAAAGTGCTCACAAATTTAAAAATGATTATGAAATTTACAAAGTATTGACACATTTTATGACAATGCACATACAGATGGTTCACATATTTCAAATTTTGCTCATGTGGTTTAAAAATATTCATAAATTTTAAAAGTGTCCATGCACTTATGAAAACCGTTCGTGTCCTTTTAAAAAAAGTGGCCATGTGCTTTCTAGAGAAAATATTCAGGTAATTAAAAAATGCCCCCGCATTTTTCTAAGTACTTTGAAATACACTCTTATGTTGCATTATTTTGTGTGTGTGAAAGATGGCTCGACATGATCTTAATAGAAGAACACATAGAAAACATGAAAAACGGAAGGGATGCGCTAAATCTAAGTCACTCGAATGTAGTAGCGCAAGTACAGTAAGACACTAGTACTGACCTCGCGGACTCTCGCCATGAGGACATGTTTTTCTAAGCAAACAAATAACACAAACAGATAAAGATGCGGTTCACATGTTCTCCATACGTTTGGACTTTGGATCAGCAGCATGTGAACTTCGCTTCATCGATTTCATGGGATCTTGTTTGCTCCCCACAAAAAAAGGAAAAAAAAGAAGAAGAGAAGGGATCTTGCTTGCTGACGAGCGAAGACACTACGGAAAATCCAGGTCCAGCGGTCTTTCTTCACCGGTTTTCCAAAGGTTCTACAACTTTCCTGGAACCAGCTTTTTTACGTTTCTTTACCATAGTCATCTTCCGGTTTTATTTTGGGTATATGTATTTTATTTTTCATTTTTCCTATTTTTCTCTCATTTTATTCATTGCGAACATTTTATGAAATTTAAAACATTTTGGAAATATATAAGTATTTTTTGTTTCCATCATATTTTATGAAATCCATGAATAATATTTATATCCAGGAACATATTTTCGAATCCGCAGACATTTTTTAAACCTGAAAAAAAAATCAGGCATTTTTGACATTCATGATCATTCCCAATCAGTTTTTCCAATTAGTGTTTTATTAATCCAAATTTTTCAAACTGGTGAAAACTTCTTGAATTATGGAACATTTTATAATCCACAACTGTTTTATAAATTTTGTGAACATTTTTTGAATCCATGATTCTTTTAAAATTTGCGAACATTTTGGAACCCGTGATCATTTTGAAATCCAAATAAATTTTTTAAATTAATGGTATTTTTTGAATCCAGGATATGTTTTGAAATTTTTGAATATTTTTTAAATCACAAAGATTATTTCAATTTGTGAAAAAAATTAGTCCACAAAACTTTTTAAAATTCAGGATCAATTTTTACCCCACATTTTTTTCCAAATTCAAGAACAATTTTTGGATACATGATTTTTAAAAAATTGTGAACTTTTTTGAATCATGAACTTTTTTTGAGTCCACAATTTGTTCTTCAATATTTTGAGTATATTATCATTTTCTGAATTCGTCATCATTTTGTAATCTACAAAAAATTATCAAATTTGTTAACAGTTTTTGTATCTATGATTCATTTTAAAATTTGGCATTTTAGTCCATGACTATATTATATCTGCAAACATTTTTTTTATTTTTTTGAAATTTGTGAACATATTTTGAATCTGCAAACATTATTTGAATCTGTCACCCTTTTTTGAAACCATGAGACATTTTAAAATCCACGATAATTTTTAGTACATAAACAGTTTTTGAAATTGAAGAGATTTCTTAAATACATGATTTTCAAAAAATTGTGAACATTTTTCCGAATCTGCGAGATTCGTGAACATTTTTTGAATCCACGAGCACTTTGATAAATCACAAACATTTTAATATGTCTTAAATATAGATTTTCTCAGCTTTTTTAGGGGTAGATCAAACTTTGTTCATCATTAGCCACAAGACGTGGGATACAGTTTTGGTCATGAGGTTGGTCAAACCCTACATGACGACCGTGTTCTAGTCTAAGAGCAAATTTATGAACATTTGTAATCCGTGATCATTTTTGAATCCGGAAACAATTTTGAAATTCAGAAACATTTTTTAATCAAGAAATTTGTGAACATTTTTAAATCTGAAAGGATTATTTCAATCCGGAAAACAACTTTTGCATCCAAAAAACTTTTTAAAATTCACGATCAATTGTTTTGAAATTGAAGAACAATTTTCGGATAAATGATTTCAAAAAATTTGGGAACATTTTTTGATAATCTGAATATATTAGCATTTTTGAATTCCTCATCATTATGTAATCCACAAATATTTTATCAAATTTGTGAACATCTTTTGTATGGACGATTCATTTTAAAATTTGTAAACATTTTTGGATCCATGATTATTTTTAAATCTCCAAACATTTTTTGAAAATTCATGAATATTTTACTTTCAAAATTTGTGAACATTCTATTGAATCTGCAAACAATATTTGAAACGTTAACCTTTTTAAAATCGATGAAACTTTTGAAAATTCGTAATATTTTTAATCCATACATATTTTTGAAATTTCTGAAATTGTTTGCATAAGCGATTTTTAAAAAAATTGTGAACATTTTTAATCTGTGATGTTTTTTAGAATCTGCAAACATTATTTGAATCCGTGCAGATTTTATGAAATTCATGAACAGTATTTAAATTAATGAACATATTTTTAAATCCGGAAAAAATCGTGAACTTTATTTGTATTCACTATCATTTCCAATCCAATTTAAAAAACATATTCATGGAATTTTCCAAATCCATGAATATGTTTGAATTTCGTGAACATTTTCTTAATCCACAAGTTTTTTAAATTGTCAATATTTTTTAAATTCGTGATCATTTTTGGATCTCTTTTTTTTTGAAATCTTTGAATATTTTTTTGAGTATATGGTCATTTTTGAATCCTCAAGCATTTTTAAAATTCATGCAAAAATCAATGATCAGTAAAAAATAGTGAACATTTTTTCAAGTCACGATCATTTTTTAATCTGCAAACATTTATAAAATTCATGAACATTTTCTGAATCCATGTTATCTTCTGAAATTTGTGAAGATTACCTGAACATATTTTGAATCCATGAACTTTTTCATGTAACAACGAACATTTTTGAAATTCAGAGTCATTCTTAACCTAGTATTTTTTTTTTGGAAATTCATGAATATTTTTGTATCCATGAGTTAAAAAAATTGGTGAACTTTCTTCAATCCGCGGTCATTTTTGAATCCACAACCATTTTTGGAATTCATGATCAAATTTTTAATCCATGACATTTTTTAAATTTATGAACATGTTTTTGACTTCAATGATTATTTGAATCTGTGATCCTTTTTTGAATCCATGAAACTTTTTAAATTCACAATCATTTATGAATATGTAGAGATTTTTTTGAAATTTAACTAAATATTTGAATATATTTTTGTCAGTTTTTCAAAGCATTTTCTGAATTTGTGAACATTACTAAAATCAGCGAACATTTTTTGAATCCAAGAACATTTTATGAATCTTTGTTTTTTTAATCTGCGAACATTATTTGAGTCATGAACATTATTTGAATCCTTCACTCTTTTTTAAACCATGAGCAACTTTTGAATCTGCAAACTTTTTTCTAAACCTGTGAGATTCATTATTATTTTTGAATCCACAAACATTTTTACAAATCACAAACAATTTTAATTGTTTTAAATATATATTTTCTCAGTTGCCATTTTCTCTCTTTTTTTCCTTCGACTTTCCTACTTTGTATGGGCCGGGGCCTAATTAGGCCGACTGCCCAGCGGTAGAAGTGAGCATAACACCATGCCCCCGCTTTGGGCAGGCCCAAACTGCGCGGGTGGTTGTGTCTGGCCGCCTCCTTCCCTCAAGAATCAATGTTCCTATGCCTCCCGCCAGCACCGCCGGGGATCCTTGTCGTCTCCGCTGGCCTTAGGCTCATGGAGGCACAGTGGATTCCGGCCCTTGCCGGTGGGAGGGCTCCGTTTTTAGATGTGTCTTCGAGATTTGTTAACATTTTTGTCCTACTCAGGAAGGCGAGACGACGACGACTCCCTAAGATGGAATAAGGTTCTCCCCAGCTAGCCATCGTTTCGGTGGTGCGTCTAGCATCATCGGTGGGCATGTGGAGGTGTGTCTCCGGCGGATCTGTCTTTCATGGATTTGCTCGGATCTCTTCGCCGTTCGTCTATGTTCGTGTGTCTTCGGGTTGGATCCTTCCGATCTATGCTACTCTTTATCGGCTGTGGTTGCTGTTCTGATGCCGGTCTCATGGGGTCTTAGCACGACGACTTCCCGACTGTCTACTATAACAAGTTTTGCCCGGCTCCGATGAGGGAGGGGCGATGACGGCTGCACGCCTTCGGCTCGCTTCAGTGCCGGTAGTCGTCGCTAGGTGCTCTAGAATCTGGATGTAATTTTTATTATATCTGGTGTTTGTTATACTGTCATGATTGAAGATGAATAGGTCTGATGTTTTCCTACAAAAAATGCCTTGCAAATGTTATGCATAGAAAAAAAAGCACAATGACATTCCAGTGCTGACTTGGATGGCATTATCAACCGCGTCAATTTTGCAACTTTACCTGAAGTTTCAATAGTGCCCAACTAGCTATACTGAAGTAAGTTCTTTTTTCACTTTTTTGTGATGTCTAGATTTACTCATATATTTATATTGTTCTTCCAATAAAATTCATGGGCACGGCAACGCGTGCCTTTGTTAATTGTAGATGATAAAGTAAAAAAAATGTCATTCATTTAGAAGATTTTTTTTGGATAATTGAAGTATGGAAGTTTCTAGAAAGAAAAGTTGTTGTGTTGAGGTTTGTGCATATTGTGCATTGTAAAGTATAAAGTGAAAAAGGTATTCATTTAGAAGAAAAATGTTTGGATGGTTAAAATATGAAAGATTCTGAAACAAAGATGTGCTTGCGTTTTGAGGTCATGTGCATTTTGCTTAACATCAACCATGAAATTTTCTAAATTGAACTTGTGGCAGAATCATGTGGAGTGAAAATAATATCCAACGGCCATGAATGCTCGGATTTTTCACCTTTGTATCATCAGATTGGCTTCATCTAGTGATCAATATTTCAATAGTACATAGGAGTATAGAAGTATAGATAAAGCTCTTATTTTGTGGCTTTGTGAGAGTGTACTCTAAGTCTAATGTACTCTAAGTCTCTAACTAAGGGCTTCTCTAACTGATTGCCTAAAACCGGTTAGAGGAGTAAAAATTCTGATTTACTCCTCTAACCGGGACCTAGCCGAACTCCTAAACCGTACAAGGGAATAACAAATTTACTCCTCTTGGTCGCCAAAGAGTAAACATACTCCCTCCAGGATTCCTTGCTCCGCAATAGCTGCAATCTTTAACTTTCCTCAAAACAATAGCTGCAATCTTTAACTTTCCTCAAAACATGGTGCTTCTTTGGCAGGTTATGGTAGGCTTGGTTATCATCGGCATAAATGGGGATGCCATCAGCAGCTACTCGGTATGATTCAAATTGGGCATCTGGATATGAACATTTAATTAATTTACATGTTTGAAATGGTAGAGTGTTTTGTTGGTAAATCAAGTCAGTTTTAGAGATTCTTACATTGTTCAGTGAACATCCTTGCTTCATCATCAAGCTCATCTTGTGCGTGTTCTCCATGGTGTATGGCCTCCAAGCATTCTAGTGGGAAAGATAGTCATTCCACGACCAAGAGAATGTAAATTACACACTTTTACGTGTTTGGCCAAAGGGCATGAAAAAAATGAACGCAACAATGTACATACCCTGAAAGTTGGATGTTTCCTCGTGGGGCTCAAGTATTTTGCAGGGATCTTCAGTCTGGTGCTTGTCTCCTGGTGAATACTTGGTAAGAATTCATTATTGAAGATAGTACTTTATGGAAAACACCCAGCTATTAAATACTAAGATATTTACCCGCAAGAGCTTCACACGGATCAGTAGCACTGGACATATTGACAAGTCTTTTTTGTCTGTTAATTTGCTACATCTGGTACATATCGTTTCTGTGCAGCCAATCAGAATCTTCGCTTGTATTGATATTCACATTTTTCTGCGAGGTACATCCATGGGCAGGCTCCCCTATGCGTACAACACAGATGCTCTTTAATCACTATATTGTTACAATATGTGAAATAATATTATGTGACATGTACCTGGGGACATATCAGAGTTGAAGTTTGATGCTACAACTTTGCTCCTCATTTTGCTGTAGTCACGTTTCTTCTGCAAGAGAGAAGTCATTTGTTCGGGACTCATTGAATTGTATCGGACTCTCTCACACAACCTTTTTTTTCTGCTGCACTTTGCTTGAGAGACGATGGAACTAAAAGGCCCCCAGTTGATCTTTAACCTGATCAGAAAATTGAACGTAAGCATACAAATTATGGACTAAAAGAAGAATACTGTTATGAGCATGCATAGAAGTCTTTACCTGTGCCGCCACATCTAGTTTCAAAGCCTCTATGGAAGGTTTGTACATAATTATCACTTTGAATTGCACTCGGGGTGGAGTTGGTATTGATACATATAGTGTCAGGAATGATCGGAGAACAATGAAGTGTGATATCTTTGAAAGATGTTGCATTAACATCTGTGGGTAGCAAAATGTCTAGCATTATTCAATTTTTAGTACATGTTGATAACACAAGAATAGTAATATGTGCACCTTGCGTCAAACCTGACTGCTGCAAGCTTGCATTTGTAACGTCTGATAAAGTGCATTGGATGTGTGCTATAGGTTGAGATTTTTGGTTAGCAACATGTGGTCTCACCACCGATTTTGCTGAATAAACATTTAATTTGAACAAGAAGAACAATATATATTTATAGCTATACAACAATATAGAGTTGCGGGTGATACCAGGTGTTACAAGCGCTGCAACCGGGTCGTCTTTGACGTGCGTGTCGCTGCTTCAGTAGGTATTCGACTCTCTTTTCTTCACTCATTCGAGCATACCAACCTTGACCCTTGGTTTTTTCTGGGCCGGTAGAGTAACATCCGAAATTTCAGTAGTATTTGTGTGCGGCGTGCCTCAATTATCACTCTGACCTGTCACAACAACTTCGCACACAACACATGAGAGCAGAACTGAATAATGGAAAACATCACAAAATACTACTCCCTCCGGTCCATAATAAGTGTCACAATTTTAAACTATATTTGATAAAGAAAAAACATGTGTGAATGAACTAACCTTTTCCATTCCTATTTGAGCCATATGTAAGAGGAATCATTTCGACAACTCCATCATTAGCAGCTATAAATTAGACAATGATGTACCGTAGTTTAAAACTGTGACACTTACTTTGGACCGGAGGGAATATCTGATAAAGAAAAACGTGTGTGAATGAACTAACATTTTCCATTCCTATTTGAGCCATCTGTAAGAGGAATCATTTCGAAAACTCCATCATTCACAGCTACAAATTAGACAATGATGTCAGTTTTGAGGTTTCGTCAGACACAGAGAATAATCTCAACCATGGGTCAGCAAAGTGCACAAACATGGACCTTTTGCAAATGTGTTTGTTACATCAGTAAACGGAGCACGTTCGCTCGGAACCAATCTGCTAGATGGTGTAGATAACTTAGTTGCATCTTTTTTTGCCTGGCGTGCTATTCGTAGTTTCTTTAGGTATTCCGATTTCTTCTCACCGGACAGACGAGCATACCACCCTCTACCATTGCTCCGATTATTCCCCAAACGAGTAAATGACCCCGAACTCTACAACAAATGGATTTTGAATCTCGATTAGAAAACAGAGAATAGTTATCACCGAAGAGCACAGAAGATGGCAACATATAGGACGTTAGTTGGCTTTGAGCCCACTCAAATTTAGATTTGAATAATGCTCTCATGGATGGCTTTTGCAAAGTTAAAAAGATGATAGTGCACAAAAAATATTACTGATTTCTAAGATGGAGAACATAAAGTAGCACTTCTGGATTGGAAAATCTAATGTACTGTTTGCAGACATTATGTCGGTTTGTTAGGTAGATGTAACTCCCCCAAAGTTTGTAGAAAGCAAAGCAAAACACACTACTGAAAGTGCTAGTTATCGACTAGAGGGGGAGGGGGTGAATAGGCGATTTTTATGAAAGACTTCAAAACACGGGGGCTTTGAAGACAGACAGTAGAAATGAACCTATTGATATGCAGCGGAAGGTAGACTACACTAGACAAGCCATAGTCAAGTAAGCAATGAAGTGAAAGCACGAAGATTATCAGCAGCTAGGTAGTATGGATCAGGATAGAAGATAGTATGAAGCCAAACAACAACAGTCTTCACAAAATGAAGTCAATCAGATCATGCAAGCAGGCAATGACTTCACGAAGACAAACTGTAAGTAAAGAGAGGTAAAGGATAGAAACAGTTGCTTGGTGAGCACAAGGATTTGTTGGACCAATTCTAGTTGCTGTGACAAATGTACGTTTGGTTAGCGAGGCTGAGATTCAACTCAGAAAACCGCGTCTTCACCTTATTCCCCTTGAGCTAAGGACACACAGTCCTCACCCAATCACTCTGGTAAGTCTTCAAGGGAGACTTCCAAACCTTCACAGACTTCGTTCACCGGCAATCCACAATGACTGTTGGTTCTTAGAACGCGACGCCTAACCGGCTGGAGGATTCACAGTCCTCAAGTGTAACAAGTCTTCAGATCACGTAGACAGAAAGACTTCAGTGATGCCTAACACTCTTTGGCTCTGGGTGTTTAGGGCTTTGTCCTCGCAAGGATTTCTCTCTCAAATGCTTCGGAGGCGGGTTGCACTCAAACGACAAAAGCTGTGCACTAACTTTGAGCAACCACCAATTTATGGTGTAGGGGGTGGGCTATTTATAGCCAGGAGGCAACCCGGCCTGATTTGTCCGAAATGACCCTGGGTCACTAAGGAACTGACATGTGTCTAACGGTCAGATTTCAAACACACGTGGCAACTTGACTTGGGCTAAAAGTAAAGCTGACTCATCCAGCTCTAGATAAAATTTGCTCTCATTGTCTTCACTCGAAGACATAGGATTTGGTTGAGCATCACTCCAGTCACTCTGACTTTGTTCACTTGGACCCCACTTAACAGTGATGTGGTTCCTATGACTCAACAAAGAAGAAAAGGAAACTATGAAACAACTATGTCTTCGCACTCCATAGTCTTCACGTGAATGTCTTCTCGAGTCATAATCTTCATTGTGAATATCTTCACAGACCACCATTGTCTTCAATGTCATCACACATTTTTAGGGGTCATCTCTAGTAGGTAAACCGAATCAATGAGGGACTACTACCTGTGTTATCCTGCAATTATCACAAACACATTAGTCCCTCAACCAAGTTTGTCGCCAATACTCCAAAACCAACTAGGGGTGGCACTAGATGCACTTACAATCTCCCCCTTTTGGTGATTGATGACAAACTGGTTGAAGTTTTCAATGGGGATAAAAGTATGTGAAAGTTGGGAATTACGGCATTGTCTTCATAAGTAGCAAAAAGCCTCCCCCTGAAGATGTGCATATAAGTAGTTTGCTTTTGAATGCAAATGCACATGGAAGGTTTTACTTTGTGGAGATCCTCTTCAACTTATGAAGACAATTCATCATGCATATAAAGATATGACGAAGATAATGACATGCATAATGGAAAATGGATGTCTGCGGAATGACTTCATGCGGAATTTATCATCGCATCACAAAGTAGTACAAAAAGTAGCAGACAACCATCAAGTTTAAGTGTTACAACCAAAAGAACCAACTGTATCAAAAGATGAAGGTTGTAATCACTTGGAAAAAAGTAGCAACCACCCATAAAGGACCCGCTTGAAGACTATCAACTCATATGCTTCTCCCCCTTTTGTCAGTAAGGACCAAAAAGGTTTGAAGACATAGAGTATCTACTCGTTCCCATCAGGAGTAGATGCAGGAGAAGGGTCGACGTTGGAGTTTGGTGGTGCAGAGGGGCCTGGTGCAGTGTCGATATGCAGTGAAGCCATGGTTGGTGAAGTGGCATCATCTTCTTCATCGACGACTCTCGCAACAACAGTTGCAGCCAAAGATTAATACTAAGAATCTTCAATGGAAGGAGTCTGACGCTAGCTTGCATTCTGGGGAGGCTTGGAATCAAATTTCAAGCCCTCTGTGAAGCCGTCTTCGCGAAGATCATCTTCAGAGCATAGCAGTGTGAGACTCTTCCAAGACCGCCGACAGGCTTCATGAGCTACGAATGAGTTCTTGGTGGCAAGATTGCGAATGCGATTGACATCCACCAAGATGTTCTGCATCTGACGCTTTAACCGGTCGTGATGCTTGTCCTGCTTCTGATGTAAGGCTACAATAATCTCTCGGTCATTGAGTGCACGAGAACGCTTCCGAGGCCGTTGAGCAATGGTGCTGTCAGTGGCTTTAGTGTTTGCATGATGAGGCACACATATATTGCTAGCCAGAGGATAAGCAGGAGTTTCAGCATTGGGGACATGAGTGCCTTCAATTGGCTGCGTGAAGTTTTGGCGATCAACATTATGAAGATAAAGTGGCTCCTTGGTAGGCTCAGGGTAGATGACTTCAACCGATAGATCAACCTCAGGCAAAAAGATAAGATGGTTGCACGCTGATGGTTGATAGTCGACAGAAGAGTGAAGCTTGATTAAGCACATCACTAATGGAGCATAAAACTTCAAGCCAAACAGATCGATTCCAGATGCAGCAAGCTGTCTGATGAAGAAATCCTGGGAATTGAATCTGATGCCATTGACAATATAGAATACCAAAGTCTTCATGGCTCCTTCAAGTTTGGCTTCAGCTGAGTATCCCTTGATGGGCCAGAGAGTACGCCTCAGAATATGATAGACTGTGCGGGGCAGGTACTCAAGGTCCTTGATGAAGAACTCCTTGGCATAATCAGCATCTTGAGGCAATGGCTTCATCATGCTGAGCATCTGACTCGTATTTGGTTCAGGTCATTGGAAGATACTCTGCAGTTCATTTTGGTGTAGCTGACAACCAGGCTCATAGAGTTCACCTGGAGTGGGCAGGGAAGTAAGCTCAATAATGTCTTGAGCTTTGGCTTCGTGGTGCACATCTCCTGACATCCACTCAAGGACCCATGTCTTCGGATCCTTGTTGTAGCCATGAATGTGAAGTGTGGTGTAGAACTACAGTAGGAGCTCTTCATTCCAGTGTTCTTTGTCAGTGATGAACTATAGAAGACCAACCTCCCTGAAGCAGTCAAGAGCTTCTTCTAGATAGGGCAGCCCAACAATGTAGCCCAACAATGGCTTCACAATCAAGACGCATGTGTTGAAAGATTCTCTCTTGATTGTATAGGATGCACGAGTAGTAGCTGCGCTGCTGATAGCTCCAGAAGTGATCAGAAGAGATCTTTGGCTTCGAGCAAGGATTCTTGGCACTATCAAAGAAGGTGTTGTGGGCTCTGAAGTTGTTCACACTGAACAATCCTGGGGAGGTTGCAACTCCGGGAAGCCTTGGCAGCCTGGGCTTTGGCTTCTGAACCTAGGGCCTCTGCTCCACATGATAGTCATACTGAGGTCCGAGAGCAGTGGGAGGCACCATGATTAGCCATTTCACAGTGACCAGCTGTCCATGATCGAAGACTTGTTCAATTGTGTGAGGCCTAGGAGATGGAAAAGTGGCTTCAGCATCCACATGGTCTTCAGGTTGCACATGAGCTTCAGGCACAACATTGGCTTCAGGCTCCACATTATCTTCAGCCATGACAACGTCATTGGCTTCAGTATCATTGATGGTGGCAGCCTTAGTGTTCTCAACCTCCATGTCTTCAATGACAGGAGGGTCGGGCACAGACACATTCTCCTCGAGAATGACTTCTTCAGTGGTAGGGGGTGTGGCAACTCTTTCTTCTTCTTGACGTGGTTCTTCATTTTCTTCGGTTGATGCAGCCGGAATGTCTTCAACAGCTTTGGCTTCAGACTCGGAGACATTCACAGTGGGAGTGGCATCAGGAAACACTTCGCGTGCTACTGAGCTTGGTTGCACTTCTCCTTCTGGAATGCTCGACATGGTGACCTGTGGCCTAGGACCTTTGCGAAGCCTGCGGAATGTGGGCGATGCTTGTGGTGATGGAGTAGTCTGCACCATGTAGTTGTCGTCAAGCGCCAGAGTGGTGACTTGAGGGGTTGCAGTTCTGGGAGTTTCATCTTGAATGGGGGTGTCTTGTTGGGGGCGATCAACCCACGAATCATCTTGAGCAATTGGCGTCAGAGGATGACCAATGCTGATGAGTTCGATGTTCGTAAGAACACGCGATGATACCGGTTGGTGCTCAAGTTGAGGAAGGACTTCATCATCTTCTACATTGTCTTCACGACCAATGTCTTCAGCTGTGGTGGGGTCAACAGCTGGTACTTCTTCATCTTCAGGGGCCTCTGTGGTAGCTGGCTCATGAATCACTAGATGACACTCTTGGCTCGTGGAGGCAGGATGGGCAACAGAAATTGGCTCAATCACAAGGAGCTCAGAGGCAGCAGCAGCAGTACGCTCTTTCTTTGAAGACTTAGTCTTCTGCTTCTTCTTGGATGGAGCATCATCAGAAGCATCCTTGTGCTTTCAGTTCCTCGCATCAGCTTCAGCTGCCCTGGTTTTCTTCAGTTTTGAAGCTGCTGAGGTGACCTTAGGCTTCGAGTCTGTCATGCTGGCAGGGAAGACAATGCGAGGTTCTTCCTGCCGTGGTGCTTCAGTTCGGGCCGCAGCAGACTTCTTCTTCTGTTTGGTAGCCATTCTGGGGTCGATACCAGGGTGCCCCAGTGCCTTGCGCTTCTCTGCCTCATTGTGTGCTTGGACACATTTCTCTACGAAGTATTTCATCCACTCTCTTGAACCTTTTGCTTCTTCACGCTTCTTGTGAGATAGTTCTTTAAGCTCATGCAACATTTTCTTGAAGCTTTGAACCTCTGCCACGCTGAGCTTTGCCATGTTCTTCTTGAACTGCGCCTTCTCAAAATCAATTTTGTTCAGCTCAACAATCTTCTGAGCCAAGGCCAACTCATTAGCAATGGCTTCATGGAAGGTGACGCTGATGTCAACTGGCAGCTGAAGATCATCAATGCTGAGGCTCGGGTCATCAAACCATACGTCGATGAAGTGGTTCAGAATATCCACATCAAAGAGGGATAGATCATTGAAGATCTCCGCCTCTTGCTTGCTCTTGATCAGCGGCTCAAGGGCATCATCACCAAGATCTTCATGGCTGGAGAGATCAATGGTCTCATCTTCGTTTCGCAGAACGGCAGCTGGAGTAAGTTCATGCCAGAAATCTTCATGGGCTTCTTCTTCTTGGGCTTCTCCATCTTCTTGGAGACACAAGAGAGATCTTCTTATTGCACACTGGGTTCAGGAGGTGCAGTTGCCAATGGCTTCGCCCGTGAAACTTTTGGTGTGGCAGAGGGCTTTGAAGCCTTTGATTTCTTCTGCTTCTGGGACTAAGGTGGAGTTGGTGCTTCATCAGAATCTGCGTCGTCACCTGAGTGATCCACCGTAGCCCCCTGTACAACAATGTGAGTGATGATGCCTTCGAGGTTGTAGAAGGGGCCGATTTCATTGGGATTGGCATCGCAGGTGCTGATAACCCACAAGTATAGGGATCACAACAGTTTTCGAGGGTAAAGTATTCAACCCAAATTTATTGATTCGACACAAGGGGAGCCAAAGAATACTCTCAAGTATTAGCAGCTGAGTTGTCAATTCAACCACGCCTGGAAACTTAATACCTGCAGCAAAGTGTTTAGTAGCAAAGTAATATGATAGTAGTGGTAACGGTAGCAAAAGGTAACAGTAGTAAAAGTAATATTTTTGGTACTCCCTCTGTTTCTTTTTACTCCGCATATAAGATTTGGTCAAAGTCAAACTACATAAAGTTTGACTAAATTTATATGAAAAATATGAACATCTACAATATTAAAACTATATAGTATGAAAATACATTTTATGATGCATCTGATAATATTGATTTCATATTGTTAATGTTTATATTTTTTAATATAAAGTTAGTCAAACTTTACAAAGCTTGACTTTGACCAAACCTTATATGCAGACTAAAAAGAAATGGAGGGAGTATTTTGTAGTGATGATAGCAATAGCAACGGGAAAGTAAATAAGCGAAGAACAATATATGGAAAGCTCGTAGGAAATGTATCAGTGATGGAGAATTATGCCGGATGCGGTTCATCATGTAACAGTCATAACCTAGGGTGACACAGAACTAGCTCCAGTTCATTGATATAATGTAGGCATGTATTCCGAATATAGTCATACGTGCTTATGGGAAAGAACTTGCATGACATCTTTTGTCCTACCCTCCCGTGGCAGCGGGGTCCTTACGGAAACTAAGGGATATTAAGGCCTCCTTTTAATAGAGAACCGGAACAAAGCATTAACACGTAGTGAATACATGAACTCCTCAAACTACGGTCATCACCGGTAAGTATCCTGATTATTGTCACTTCGGGGTTAACGGATCATAACACATAATAGGTGACTATAGACTTGCAAGATAGGATCAAGAACACTCATATATTGATGAAAACATAATAGGTTCAGATCTGAAATCATGGCACTCGGGCCCTAGTGACAAGCATTAAGCATAGCAAAGTCATAGCAACATCAATCTCAGAACATAGTGGATACTAGGGATCAAACCCTAACAAAACTAACTTGATTACATGATAGATCCCATCCAACCCATCACTGTCCAGCAAGCCTATGATGGAATTACTCACGCACGACAGTGAGCATCATGAAATTGGTGATGGAGGATGGTTGATGATGACGATGGCGACAGATTCCCCTCTTCGGAGCCCCGAACGGACTCTAGATCAGCCCTCCCGAGAGGTTTTAGGGCTTGGCGGTGGCTCCGTATCGTAAAATGCGATGATTTCTTCTTCTTGATTTTTTTCTCCCCGAAACTCAATATATGGAGGTGGAGCTGGAGTGAGAGACACAACAGGGGGCCCACGAGGTAGGGGGCGCGCCCTAGGGGGGCAGGTGCGCCCCCCACCCTCGTGGCAAGGTGGTGGGCCCCCTATTCTTCATCTTTTGCAGGTATTTTTCTTATTTTCTGAAAAGTGGCTCCGTGCAGTTTCAGGTCATTCCGAGAACGTTTGCTCCTGCACATAAATAACACCATGGTAATTCTGCTGAAAACAGCGTCAGTCCGGGTTAGTTCCATTCAAATCATGCAAGTTAGAGTCCAAAACAAGGGCAAAAGTGTTTGGAAAAGTAGATACGTTGGAGACGTATCAACTCCCCCAAGCTTAAACCTTTGCTTGTCCTCAAGCAATTCAGTTGACAAACTGAAAGTGATAAAGAAAAACTTTTACAAACTCTGTTTGCTCTTGTTGTTGTAAATATGTAAAGCCAACATTCAAGTTTTCAGCAAAGATTATAACTAACCACATTCAAAATAATGCATAGGTCTCAAGTTTACTCATATCAATAACATAATCAACTAGCAAGCCATAATAATAAATCTCGGATGACAACACTTTCTCAAAACAATCATAATATGATATAACAAGATGGTATCTCGCTAGCCCTTTCTGAGACCGCAAAACATAAATGCAGAGCACCTTTAAAGACCAAGGACTGACTAGACATTGTAATTCATGGTAAAAGAGATCCAGTCAAGTCATACTCAATGTAAACTAACAGTAATGAATGCAAATGACATCGGTGCTCTCCAACTGGTGCTTTTTAATAAGAGGATGATGACTCAGCATAAAAGTAAATAGATAGGCCCTTCGCAGAGGGAAGCAGGTATTTTTAGAGGTGCCAGAGCTTCGTTTTAAAATAGAGGTGCATAATATTTTGAGCGGTATACTTTCATTGTCAACATAACAACCAAGAGATGGTGATATCTTCCATGCTACACACATTATAGGCGGTTCCCAAACAGAATGGTAAAGTTTATACTCCCCCTTCCACCAACAAGCATCAATCCATGGCTTGCTCGAAACAACGAGTGCCTCCAACTAACAAGAGTCCCAGGGGGAGCTTTGTTTGCAATTATTTTGATTTAGTTTGCATAAAGCATGGGACTGGGCATCCCGGTGACCAGCCATTTATCTCGTGAGTGAGGAGCGGAGTCCACTCCTCTTGAGAACAACCCGCCTAACATGGAAGATACAGACATCCCTAGTTGATACATGAGCTATTCGAGCATACAAAACGGGATATTTATTTGAAGGTTTAGAGTTTGGCACATACAAATTTACTTGGAACGGCAGGTAGATACCGTATATAGGTAGGTATAGTGGACTCATGTGGAATAACTTTGGGGTTTAAGGGATTGGATGCACCAGCAGTATTCCCGCTTAGTACAGGTGAAGGCTAGCAAAAGACTGGGAAGCGACCAGCTAGAGAGCGACAACAGTCATGAACATGCATTAAAACTAATCAACACCGAATGCAAGCATGAGTAGGATATAATCCACCATGAACATAAATATCGTGAAGGCTATGTTGATTTTGTTTCAACTACATGCGTGAACATGTGCCAAGTCAAGTCACTTAAATCATTCAGAGGAGGATACCACCCTATCATACCACATCATAACCATTTTAATAGCATGTTGGCACGCAAGGTAAACCATTATAACTCATAGCTAATCAAGCATGGCACAAGAAACTATGATCTCTAGTTGTCATTGCAAACATGTTTATTCATAATATGCTGAATCAGGAACGATGAACTAATCATATTTACAAAAACAAAAGAGGTCGAGTTCATACCAGCTTTTCTCATCTCAGTCAGTCCATCATATATCGTCATAATTGCCTTTCACTTGCACGACCGAACGATGTGAATAATAATAATAGTGCACGTGCATTGGACTAACCTGGAATCTGCAGGCATTCAATAAATAGGAGAAGACAAGGCAATATGGGCTCTTTTGTGAGATAAACAATAATGCATATAAGAGCCACTTCAACAATTTAATCATGGTCTTCTACTATCGACCCCCAAAGAAAAGGAAAGAAATAAAACTATTTACACGGGAAAGCTCCCAACAAGCAAAAGAAGAACATGAAATATTTTTGGGTTTTCTTTTTAATTACTACTACAAGCATGGAAATTAAACTAATTAAAAGCTACAACTAATTTTTTTGGTTTTTCTTAAGGTTTATTGAACACACAAGAAGAAAGCATAAAAAGGAAAATAAACTAGCATGGATGATACAATAAAAAAATATGAGCACCAACATCTAGCAATGAGTGTGTGAACATAAATATAATGTCGGTGGGAAATACGTACTCCCCCAAGCTTAGGCTTTTGGCCTTAGTTGGTCTATGGCCACGGCTAGCCTGGCGGATATCCATAATAGTAGTTGGGGTCGTACTGAGAGGAAGAAGAGGAAGACTCCGATTGCCACTGGCTGACAATCATCTCCGGATCCCACTGGTAATTAGACTGTCGTGAAGGATCAATTTGTGGTTCTGGCTCTGGCCCCTCAGCTGGTGCAGGGTTCCGGTAGGCGTGAATAGCCTTCAACGGAACAAGGTACGTGCCTACAGACAAATCAAACAAAGAAGGAGCAGGCAGGGTAATAGTCTCAGGATGATGTTTGTTAAAGAACAATTGATATTTAAGCTCTTCTTCCCTATTCTTAACAATAAAATCATGTGCCACCATACTTTTATAATCTAGATAAACATGAGGCAACACTTTTTTCTTCCTTCTCAGAATGCCTAATAGGTATGTTAAAATGTGCAGCTAGGCGTGAAGCATAGATGCCTCCAAAGATGGGGCCCTTGGTACGGTTCAGACTTAACCGTTTGGCAATAATACCGCCCATACTAAAAGTGTTATCATTGTATAAACCGTGGAGCAGAATAATTATATCAGGGATACTAAGGTTTCCACAGTTTCCGCATCCAATTAAGCAACAACTAGCAAATAATGCAAAGTAACGTAAAACAGGAAAATGTATGCTAGTGATTCATGCATCGGAAACCTTCCTAGTTTCTCCTACAGTGATAGTATCAATAAACCCCTCCACATCATCATAATGTGGTTCTTCTGTCTTGCCCTCAAAAGGGACTAAACAAATCTGACAAAAATCATAAAGTGACATCTCCTTATGCTCATCATATAAATGAAACTCCACCGTAGGTGGTGAGTTCCTAGAATGAAAATGAAAGTTTTGCACAAAGGTATTTGTGAGTAAGAGATACTGATCGCATTGGTCGTGGAGGAAAGCGGTGAGGCCTGCATTATGATCCAATTCATGAAAATCTTCATAAATCCCGGCTGCTCTCAAGAAATCCTCGGAAGGCCATTCACACGCCCGAACCTCCGCGGTGCGAGGCAAATTATATTTAGGCTTCGGTGCCTTTTCCTATGAGCTTTGGCTCGGTGAACCCCTCAATAGTCTCCTCATCATTTTCTGAAAAATTCTGAATTTTTTAGTAACTTCAAAATAAAAGTAAACCAAACTCAATAATATTGATAACAACTACTCCTACAAGTGCCTAGGGCCTATATCATGCATCAAAACTACTTTTGACCATATAAATTTGACATGCAAGCTCAAGAGCAGGGTCACCTAAGCAGCAAAAATTTGCAATGAATAAAGCACTAGAACAAAAACTAATTGGACCAATGGAGGAGTCACATACCAAGGAACAATCTCCCCAAGCAGTTTTGTGAGAGGTGCTTTGAGCAAGGAGATCGAAAATGGCAGCAGAGTGAGCAAGAACTCATGCTTGAGCTGGATATTCGTGTTTGTGGGAGGAAGATGAAGTGTGTGGGTGCAGGAATAAGTGGAGGAGGGCCACCGTGGGCCCACGAGGCAGGGGGCACACCCAGGGGGGTAGGGCGCGCCCTCCACCCTCGTGGGCAGGTGGTTGGCCCACCTGATGTGTTCTCAGTGCCAAATATTCTCAAATATTCTGGAAAAAAATCATATTTAAATTTCAGGGCATTTGGAGAACTTTTATTTTCGAGGTATTTTTATATTGCATGGATAATCAGATAACAGACAGAAAAATATTTATTTTTATTTTATTTAATATAAATAACAGAAAGTAAAAGTGGGGTACAGAAGGTTGTGCCTTCTAGTTTCATCCATCTCAAGATCATCAAAAGGAATCCACTAACAAGGTTGATCAAGTCTTGTTAACGAACTTATTCCGAATAACATGGAACCGGAGAAATTTCGAATAACACTATGTTACCTCAATGGGGATATGCACATCCCCAATAATAAGAATATCATATTTCTTCTTGACAGTAGGAAGAGGAAATTCAAAACCTCTAAATATAATCGATGGAATTTTTCCAATAGAGTTGATACTATGAACTTGAGGTTGTTTCCTCGGAAAGTGTACCGTATGCTCATTACCATTAACATGAAAAGTGACACTGCCTTTAATGCAATCAATAACAGCCCCTGCAGTATTCAAAAAGGGTCTTCCAAGAATAATAGACATACTATCCTCCTCGGGAATATCAAGAATAACAAAGTCCGTTAAAATAGTAACGTTTGCAACTACAACAGGCACATCCTCACAAATACCGACATGTATAGCAGTTGATTTATCAGCTATTTGCAAAGATATTTCAGTAGGTGTCATCTTATTCAAATCAAGTCTACGATATAAAGAGAGAGGCATAACACTAACACCGGCTCCAAGATCACATAAAGCAGTTTTAACATAGTTTCTTTTAATGGAGCATGGTACAGTGGGTACTCCTGGATCTCCAAGTTTCTTTGGTATTCCACCTTTAAAAGTATAATTAGCAAGCATGGTGGAAATTTCAGCTTCTGGTATCTTTCTTTTATTTGTAATAATATCTTTCATGTACTTAGCATAAGGATTTGTTTTGAGCATATTAGTTAATCGCATACGCAAAAAGATAGGTCTAATCATTTCAGCAAAGCGCTCAAAATCCTCATCATCCTTTTTCTTGGATGGTTTGGGAGGAAAAGGCATGGGTTTCTGAACCCATGTCTCTCTTTCTTTACCATGTTTCCTAGCAACAAAGTCTTTTTTATCATAACGTTGATTCTTTGATTGTGGGTTATCAAGATCAACAGCAGGCTCATTTTCTACATCATTATCATTACTAGGTTGAGCATCATCATGAACATTTTTATTAGCATTATCACTAGTTTTAGGTTCATTACCAGATTGAGTTTCAGCATCAGAAATAGAAATATCATTTGGATTCTGAGGTGTTTCAACAATAGGATCACTAGAAGCATGCAAAGTCCTATCATTTTTCTTTTTCTTCTTTTTAGAAGAACTAGGTGCATCTATATTATTTCTCTGAGAATCTTGCTCAATTCTCTTAGGGTGGCCTTCAGGATACAAAGGTTCCTCAGTCATTCTACCAGTTCTAGTCATAACTCTAACAACATTATCATTATCCTTACTATTCAATTCATTGAGCAAATCATTTTGGGCTTTAAGTACTTGTTCTACTTGAGTGGTAACCATAGAAGCATGTTTACTAATAAGTTTAAGTTCACCTTTAACATTAGTCATATAATCACCCAAGTGTTCAAGCATATTTGAATTGTATTTCAATTGTCTACCAAAGTAAGCATTAAAGTCTTCTTGCTTAGCCATAAATTTATCAAACTCATCTAAGCATGGGCTAGCAAATTTAGTAAATGGGATTTCAGCTTTATCATATCTATAGAGAGAATTTATCTTTACTACCTGTGTCGGGTTATCAAGACCATGAGTTTCTTCAATAGGAGGTAAATTCTTAACATCTTCAGCGTTAATACCTTTCTCTTTCATAAATTTCTTTGCCTCTTGCATATCTTTAGGGCTGAGAAATAGAATACCCCTCTTCTTCGGAGTTGGTTTAGGAATAGGCTCAGGAACTGGCTCCGAAGGTATCCAATTATTTTCATTTGTCAGCATATTATTCAATAGAATTTCAGCTTCATATGGTGTTCTTTCCCTGAAAATAGAACCAACACAATTATCCAGGTAATCTCTGGAGGCATCGGTTAGTCCATTATAAAAGATATCAAGTATTTCATTTTTCTTAAGAGGATGATCAGGCAAAGCATTAAGTAATTGGAGAAGACTCCCCCAAGCTTGTGGGAGACTCTCTTCTTCAATTTGCACAAAATTATATATATCCCTTAAAGCAGCTTGTTTCTTATGAGCAGGGAAATATTTAGCAGAGAAGTAATAAATCATATCCTGGGGACTATGCACACAACCAGGATCAAGAGAATTAAACCATATCTTAGCATCACCCTTTAATGAGAACGGAAATATTTTAAGGATGTAAAAGTAACGAGTTCTCTCATCTTTAGTGAACAGGGTGGCTACATCATTCAATTTAGTAAGATGTGCCACAATAGTTTCAGATTCATAACCATGAAAAGGATCAGATTCAACCAAAGTAATTATATCAGGATCAACAAATAATTAATAATCCTTATTAGTAACAAAGATAGGTGAAGTAGCAAAAGCAGGGTCAGGTTTCATTCTAGCATTTAGAGATTGCTTACTCCATTTAGCTAATAACCTTTTGAGTTCATTTCTATTTTTGTAAGCTAAGATAGCGAAAGAAGCTTCTTTATCAAAAACATAACCCTTAGGAATAACAAGTGATTCTTCATCATCACTTTCATCAGTATCATCAGATTCAATATTTTCAATTTCTCTAGCCCTAGAAATTTCTTCATCAAGAAGATCACTAAGTGGCATAGTATTATCAAGCATAGAGGTAGTTTCATCATCAGTATCGTGCATAGCAGAAGTGGTGATATGTCTCCAACGTATCTATAATTTTTGATTGCTCCATGATATTTTGAGAAGACATAATTACTTTATTAGTGGTGATAGCAGTAGGGATAACTTTCTTTGGCCATGTTATTTTGAGAAGACATAATTACTTTATTAGTATGCTTGAAGTGTTATTATTCTTTATGTCAATATGAACTTCTGTCTTGAATCTTTCTAATCTAAATATCCATACCACAATTAAGAAATTTTGCATTGAAATTATGCCAAGTAGCACTCCACATCAAAAATTCTCTTTTTATCATTTACCTACTCGAGGACGAGCAGGAATTAAGCTTGGGGATGCCTGATACGTCTCCAACGTATCTATAATTTTTGATTGCTCCATGCTACATTATCTACTGTTTTGGACTATATTGGGCTTTATTTTCCACTTTTATATTATTTTTGGGACTAACCTATTAACCGGAGGCCCAGCCCAGAATTGTTGTTTTTTTTGCCTATTTTAGTGTTTCGAAGAAACAAAATATCAAACGGAGTCCAAACAGAAAAATCCTTTTTGGAACGTGATTTTCTTCTCGGATAAGACCCAGGAGACTTGGACCCTACTCCAAGAAGTACCAGAGGCGGTCACGAGGGTAGGGGGCATGCCCCCCCTACAGGGCGCGCCCCCTGCCTCGTGGGCCCCTCGGTGCTCCACCGACGTACTCCTTCCTCCTATATATACCCATGTACCCCCAAACGATCAGGACAGGAGCCAAAAACCTAATTCCACCGCCGCAACTTTCTGTATCCACGAGATCCCATCTTGGGGCCTGTTCCGGAGCTCCGCCGGAGAGGGCCGTCATCACGGAGGGCTTCTACATCATCATAGCCCCTCCGATGAAGTGTGAGTAGTTTACCTCAGACCTTCGGGTCCATAGTTAGTAGCTAGATGGCTTCTTCTCTCTTTTTGGATCTCAATACAATGTTCTCCCCCTCTCTCGTGGAGATCTATTCGATGTAATCTTCTTCTTTTGCGGTGTGTTTGTTGAGACCGATGAATTGTGGGTTTATGATCAAGTCTATCTATGAACAATATTTGAATCTTCTCTGAATTCTTTTATGTATGATTGGTTATCTTTGCAAGTCTCTTCGAATTATCTGTTTGGTTTGGTCAACTAGATTGGTAGTTCTTGCCATGGGAGAAGTGCTTAGCTTTGGGTTCGATCTTGCGGTGTTCTTTCCGAGTGACAGAAGGGGCAGCAAGACACGTATTGGATCGTTGCCATCGAGGATAACAAGATGGGGTTTATTTCATATTGCATGAATTTATCTCTCTACATCATGTCATCTTGCATAAAGCGTTACTCTATTTTTAACTTAATACTCTAGATGCATGCTGGATAGCGGTCGATGAGTGGAGTAATAGTAGTAGATGCAGAATTGTTTCGATCTACTTGTCACGGACGTGATGCCTATATACATGATCATGCCTAGATATTCTCATAACTATGCTCAATTCTGTCAATTTCTCAACAGTAATTTGTTCACCCACTGTAGAAAACTTATGCTCTCGAGAGAAGCCACTAGTGAAACCTATGGCTCCCGGGTCTATTCTCATCATATCAATCTCCATCACTTTAATCTTGTTTTGTTTTTACTTTGCCTTTTACTTTTCACTTTGCATCTTTATATCAAAAATAGCAAAAATATTATCTATCGGATCTCACTTCCGTAAGTGACCGTGAAGGGATTGACAACCCCTAATCGCGTTGGTTGCGTTGAGCTCTTTGTGTTGTGTAGGTACAAGGGACTTGCGCGTGGCCTCCTACTGGATTGATACCTTGGTTCTCAAAAACTGAGGGAAATACTTACGCTACTCTTCTGCATCATCCCTTCCTCTTCGGGGAAAACCAACGCATGCTCAAGACGTAGCAAGAAGGATTTCTGGCGCCGTTGCCGGGGAGTCTACACAAAAAGTCAACATACCAAGTACCCATCACAATCCCTATCTCCCGCATTACATTATTTTCCATTTGCCTCTCGTTTTCCTCTCCCCCCAATTCACCCTTACCGTTTTATTTGCCCTCTCTCTCCCTATCCTCCCTCTCTATTTGCCTCTTTTTGCCCATTTGCTTTTCTTTGCTTGTGTGTTGGATTGCTTGTTTGTCGCGATGGCTCAAGATACTACCAAATTGTGTGACTTCACCAATACCAACAATAATGATTTTATTAGCACTCCGATTGCCCCTCTTGCCAATACTGAATCTTGTGAAATCAATACTGCTTTGTTGAATTTTGTTATGAAAGATCAATTCGCCGGCCTTCCTAGTAAAGATGTTGCTACTCATCTGAATAGCTTCGTTGATTTATGTGATATGCAAAAGAAAAAAAATATGTCGATAATGATGTCGTTAAATTGAAGCTATTTCCTTTTTCGCTTAGAGATCGTGCTAAAGCTTGGTTTTCGTCTTTGCCTAAAAATAGTATTGATTCTTGGAATAAGTGCAAAGATGCTTTTATCTCTAAGTATTTTCCTCCCGCTAAGATCATCTCTCTTAGAAACGGTATTATGAATTTTAAGCAACTTGATCATGAACATGTTGCACAAGCTTGGGAGAGAATGAAATTAATGATACATAATTGCCCTACTCATGGTTTAAATTTGTGGATGATTATACAAAAATTTTATGCCGGATTGAATTTTGCTTCTAGAAATCTTTTAGATTCGGCCGCGGGAGGCACTTTTATGTAAATCACTTTAGGAGATTCTACTAAACTCCTAGATAATATTATGGTTAATTATTCTCAATGGCATACTGAAAGATCTTCTAATAAAAAAGTGCATGTGATAGAAGAAATCAATATTTTGAGTGGAAAGATGGATGAACTTATGAAATTAATTGCTACTAAGAGTTTTTCTTATGATCCTAATGATATGCCTTTGTCTACCTTGATTGAGAATAACAATGAATCTATGGATGTGAATTTTGTTGGTAGGAATAATTTTGGTAACAACGCTTATAGAGGGAATTTTAATCCTAGGCCTTATCCTAGTAATCCTTCTAATAATTATGGGAATTCCTACAACAACTCTTATGGAAATTCTAATAAGATGCCCTCTGATTTTGAATCTAATATTAAAGAATTTATTTCTTTGCAAAAGAATTTTAATGCTATGATTGAAGAAAAAATGCTTAAGATTGATGATTTGGCTAGGAACGTTGATAGAATTGCTCTTGATGTTGATGCTTTGAAACTTAGATCTATTCCACCTAAGCATGATATTAATGAGTCTCTAAAAGCCATGAGAATTTCAATTGATGAGTGTAAAGAAAGAACCGCTAGGATGCGTGCTTCCAAAGATGCCTTTATTAAAGCATGTTCTTCTAATTCTTATGAAAATCAAGATGAAGATCTAAAAGTTATTGATGTGTCCCCTATCAAATCTTTGTTTTGCAATATGAATCTTGATGAAACTGAATATGATCTTCCTTTACCTAGAAGGCGTTCCAAAAATTCGGAGTATTTAGATCTTTATGATGAAATTGGCGAAAGTGGAATTGAAAGAAATAAAAATTTAGATGTTGCTAAACCCACTATATTGGATTTCAAGGAATTTAATTATGAAAGTTGCTCTTTGATTGATTGTATTTCTTTGTTGCAATCCGTGCTAAATTCTCCGCATGCTTATAGTTGATGCCTTGATGCAATCTTATGAAGAAAAACTTGAGTTGGAAGTCTCTATCCCTAGAAAACTCTATGATGAGTGGGAACCAACTACCAAAATTAAAATTAAAAATCATGAGTTTTATGCTTTGTGTGATTTGGATGCTAGTGTCTCCACTATCCCCAAAACTTTGTGTGATTTGCTAGATTTCCGCGATCTTGATGATTGCTCTCTAAACTTGCATCTTGCGGATTCCACTATTAAGAAACCTATGGGAAGAATTAATGATGTTCTTATTGTTGCAAATAGGAATTATGTGCCCGTAGATTTCATTGTTCTTGATATAGATTGCAATCCTTCTTGCCCTATTATTCTTGGTAGACCTTTCCTTAGAACGGTTGGTGCGATTATTAATATGAAGGAAGGGAATATTAGATTCCAATTTCCATTAAAAAGGGGCATGGAACACTTTCCAAGAAAGAAAATAAAATTGCCATATGAAACCATCATGAGAGCCACTTATGGATTGCCTTCCAAAGATGGCAATACCTAGATCTATCCTCGCTTTTATGCCTAGCTAGGGGCGTTAAACGATAGCGCTTGTTGGGAGGCAACCCAATTTTAATTTTTTTGTTTTTTTTGTGTTTTTCTTCTGTTAGGGAATAAATAACCCATCTACCCTCTGTTTTTATGTGGTTTTGTGTTTTAATTAGTGTTTATGCCAAGCTAGACCTATTGGATCTTCTTGGATGATAGTTATTTGATCTTGCTGTAATTTCCAGAAACTTTGCGTTCAGTGCCCGAATTACTAAAAATCATCAGAACGTGATAAAATACTGATTCCAATTTCTTCTGATCAATAAACAAATTATCTAGCTCTTCTAATTTTGGTAGATTTTTTGGAGTTCTAGAAGTTTGCGTTAGTTACAGATTACTACAGACTGTTCTGTTTTTGACAGATTCTGTTTTTCGTGTGTTGTTTGCTTATTTTGATGAATCTATGGTTAGTAAAATAGTTTATAATCCATAGAGAAGTTGGAATACAGTAGGTTTAACACCAAAATAAATAAAGAATGAGTTCATTACAGTACCTTGAAGTGGTTTTATGTTTTCTTTCTCTAACGGAGCTCACGAGATTTCTATTAAGTTTTGTGTTGTGAAGTTTTCAAGTTTTGGGTGAGTTCTTTTGATGGGTTATGGAACAAAGAGTGGCAAGAGCCTAATCTTGGGGATGCCCATGGCACCCCCAATATAATCCAAGGACACCAAAAAGTCAAAGCTTGGGGATGCCCCGGAAGGCATCCCGTCTTTCGTCCACTTCCATCGGTAATTTACTTGGAGCTATATTTTTATTCACCAACATGATATGTGTTTTGCTTGGAGCGTGTTGTATTATTTGTGTCTTTGTTTGTTAGTATGCTACAATCATACTTGCTGTACACACCTTTTGAGAGAGCCATACTTGAATTGAAATTTGATAGAATACTCTATGTGCTTCACTTATATCTTTTGAGCTATGTAGTTTTGCTCTACGTGCTTCACTTATATCTTTTGAGCGTTATAATTTTGCTCTATGTGCTTCACTTAGATCTTTTAGAGCACGGTGGTGGTTTGTTTTAAAGAAACTATTGATCTCTCATGCCTCACTTAAATTATTTTGAGAGTCTTAATAGCATGGTAATTTGCTTAATATAAATATGCTTGGTGTTCAAGATATGTGAAATTTTCTTTTGAGTGCGTTGAATACTAAGAGAAGATTGAAGCATGATAATTGTTTTGAGATATGGAGGTGATAATATTAGAGTTATGCTAGTTTAGTAGTTGTGAATTTAAAGAATACTTGTGTTAAAGTTTGTGATTCCCGTAGCATGCACGTATTGTGAACCGTTATGTGATGAAGTCGGAGCATAATTTATTTATTGATTGTCTTCCTTATGAGTGGCGGTCGGGGACGAGCGATGGTCTTTTCCTACCAATCTATCCCCTAGGAGCATGCGTGTAATACTTTGCTTTGATAACTTCTAGATTTTTGCAATAAGTATATGAGTTCTTTATGACTAATGTTGAGTCCATGGATTATATGCACTTTTTCCCATCCTTCCACCATTGCTAGCCTCTCTAATACCGTGCACCTTTCAGTGGTATCATACACCCACCATATACCTTCCTCAAAACAGCCACCATACCTACCTATCATGGCATTTCCATAGCCATTCCGAGATATATTGCCATGCAACTTTCCACCGTTCCGTTTATTATGACACGCTCCATCATTGTCATATAGCTAGCATGATCATGTAGTTGACATCGTATTTGTGGCAAAGCCACCATTCATAATTATTTCATACATGTCACTCTTGATTCATTGCATATCCCGGTACACCGCCGAAGGCATTCATATAGAGTCATATTTGTTCTAAGTATCGAGTTGTAATTGTTGAGTTGTAAGAAAAATAAAAGTGTGATGATCATCATTTTCTAGAGCATTGTCCCAAGTGAGGAAAGGATGATGGAGACTATGATTCCCCCATAAGTCGGGATGAGACCCCGGACGAAAAAAAGAGGCCATAAAAAAGAGAAAAGGCCCAAATAAAAAAAAGAGAAAACGAGAGAAGGGACAATGTTACTATCCTTTTACCACACTTGTGCTTCAAAGTAGCACCATGATCTTCATGATAGAGAGTCTCTCGTTATGTCACTTTCATATACTAGTGGGAATTTTTCATTATAGAACTTGGCTTGTATATTCCAATGATGGGCTTCCTCAAATTGTCCTAGGTCTTCATGAGCAAGCGAGTTGGATGTACACCCACTTAGTTTCTTTTGATGAGCTTTCATATACTTATAGCTCTAGTGCATCCGTTGCATGGCAATCCCTACTCACTCACATTGATATCTATTGATGGGCCTCTCCATAGCCCGTTGATACGCCTAGTTGATGTGAGACTATCTTCCCCTCTTTTTGTCTTCTCCACAACCACCCTTCTATTCCACATAGTGCTATGTCCATGGCTCACACTCATGTATTGCGTGAAGATTGAAAAAGTTTTGAAAAAGTTAGAGTATGAAACAATTGCTTGGCTTGTCATTGGGGTTGTGCATGATTTAAGTACTTTGTGTGGTGAAGATAGAGCATAGCCAGACTATATGATTTTGTAGGGATAACTTTCTTTGGCCATGTTATTTTGAGAAGACATAATTACTTTATTAGTATGCTTGAAGTGTTATTATTCTTTATGTCAATATGAACTTTTGTCTTGAATCTTTCTAATCTGAATATCCATACCACAATTAAGAAATTTTGCATTGAAATTATGCCAAGTAGCACTCCGCATCAAAAATTCTCTTTTTATCATTTACCTACTCGAGGACGAGCAGGAATTAAGCTTGGGGATGCCTGATACGTCTCCAACGTATCTATAATTTTTGATTGCTCCATGCTACATTATCTACTGTTTTGGACTATATTGGGCTTTATTTTCCACTTTTATATTATTTTTGGGACTAACCTATTAACTGGAGGCCCAGCCCAGAATTGCTGTTTTTTTTGCCTATTTCAGTGTTTCGAAGAAACAGAATATCAAACGGAGTCAAACAGAAAAATCCTTTTTGGAACGTGATTTTCTTATCGGATAAGACCCAGGAGACTTGGACCCTACTCCAAGAAGTACCGGAGGCGGTCACGAGGGTAGGGGGCGTGCCCCCCCCCCTACAGGGCGCGCCCTCTGCCTCGTGGACCCCTCGGTGCTCCACCGACGTACTCCTTCCTCCTATATATACCCACGTACCCCCAAACGATCAGGACAGGAGCCAAAAACCTAATTCCACCGCCGCAACTTTCTGTATCCACGAGATCCCATCTTGGGGCCTGTTCCGGAGCTCCGCCGGAGAGGGCCGTCATCACGGAGGGCTTCTACATCATCATAGCCCCTCCGATGAAGTGTGAGTAGTTTACCTCAGACCTTCGGGTCCATAGTTAGTAGCTAGATGGCTTCTTCTCTCTTTTTGGATCTCAATACAATGTTCTCCCCCTCTCTCGTGGAGATCTATTCGATGTAATCTTCTTCTTTTGCGGTGTGTTTGTTGAGATCGATGAATTGTGGGTTTATGATCAAGTCTATCTATGAACAATATTTGAATCTTCTCTGAATTCTTTTATGTATGATTGGTTATCTTTGCAAGTCTCTTCGAATTATCCGTTTGGTTTGGCCAACTAGATTGGTAGTTCTTGCCATGGGAGAAGTGCTTAGCTTTGGGTTCGATCTTGCGGTGTTCTTTCCGAGTGACAGAAGGGGCAGCAAGACACGTATTGTATCGTTGCCATCGAGGATAACAAGATGGTGTTTATTTCATATTGCATGAATTTATCTCTCTACATCATGTCATCTTGCTTAAAGTGTTACTCTGTTTTTAACTTAATACTCTAGATGCATGCTGGATAGCGGTCGATGAGTGGAGTAATAGTAGTAGATGCAGAATCGTTTCGATCTACTTGTCATGGACGTGATGCCTATATACATGATCATGCCTAGATATTCTCATAACTATGCTCAATTCTGTCAATTGCTCAACAGTAATTTGTTCACCCACCGTAGAAAACTTATGCTCTCGAGAGAAGCCACTAGTGAAACCTATGGCCCCCGGGTCTATTCTCATCATATCAATCTCCATCACTTTAATCTTGTTTTGTTTTTACTTTGCCTTTTACTTTTCACTTTGCATCTTTATATCAAAAATAGCAAAAATATTATCTATCAGATCTCACTTCCGTAAGTGACCGTGAAGGGATTGACAACCCCTAATCGCGTTGGTTGCGTTGAGCTATTTGTGTTGTGTAGGTACAAGGGACTTGCGCGTGGCCTCCTACTGGATTGATACCTTGGTTCTCAAAAACTGAGGGAAATACTTACGCTACTCTGCTGCATCATCCCTTCCTCTTCGGGGAAAACCAACGCAAGCTCAAGACGTAGCAAGTGGCATCATCAATAACATGCGACATATCAGAACGAATAGCAGAAGCAGGTGTAGGTGTCACAAACTTACTCATAATAGAAGGTGAATCAAGTGTAGAGCTAGATGGCAGTTCCTTACCTCCCCTCGTAGTTGAGGGATAGATCTTGGTTTTTGGATCTCTTAAGTTCTTCATAATGATAAGCAGATATATATCCCAAGTGACTCAAAGAATAGAGCTATGCTCCCCGGCAACGGCGCCAGAAAATAGTCTTGATAACCCACAAGTATAGGGGATCGCAACGGTTTTCGAGGGTAAAGTATTAAACCCAAATTTAATTATTCGACACAAGGGGAGCCAAAGAATACTCTCAAGTATTTTGTAGTGATGATAGAAATAGCAATGGGAAAGTAAATAAGCGAAGAACAATATATGGAAAGCTCGTAGGCAATGGATCAGTGATGGAGAATTATGCCGGATGCGGTTCATCATGTAACAGTCATAACCTAGGGTGACACAGAACTAGCTCCAGTTTGTTGATATAATGTAGGCATGTATTCCGAATATAGTCATACGTGCTTATGGGAAAGAACTTGCATGGCATCTTTTGTCCTACCCTCCCGTGGTAGCGGGGTCCTTATGGAAACTAAGGGATATTAAGGCCTCCTTTCAATAGAGAACCGGAACAAAGCATTAACACATAGTGAATACATGAACTCCTCAAACTACTGTCATCACCGGTAAGTATCCCGATTATTGTCACTTCGGGGTTAACGGATCAAAACACATAATAGGTGACTATAGACTTGCAAGATAGGATCAAGAACACTCATATATTGATGAAAACACAATAGGTTCAGATCTGAAATCATGGCACTCGGGCCCTAGTGACAAGCATTAAGCATAGCAAAGTCATAGCAACATCAATCTCAGAACATAGTGGATACTAGGGATCAAACCCTAACAAAACTAACTCAATTACATGATAGATCACATCCAACCCATCACCGTCCAGCAAGCCTACGATGGAATTACTCACGCACAGCGGTGAGCATCATGAAATTGGTAATGGAGGATGATTGATGATGACGATGGCAACGGATTCCCCTCTCCGGAGCTCTGAACGGACTACAGATCAGCCCTCCCGAGAGGTTTTAGGGCTTGGCGGCGGCTCCGTATCGTAAAACACAATGATTTCTTCTTCTTGATTTTTTTCTCCTCGAAACTCAATATATGGAGGTGGAGTTGGAGTCAAAGACGCAACAGGGGGCCCACGAGGTAAGGGGCGTGCCCTAGGGGGGCAGGCGCGCCCCCCACCCTCGTGGCAAGGTGGTGGCCCCCTGGCCTTCATCTTTTGCAGGTATTTTTCTTATTTTCTGAAAAGTGGCTCCGTGAAGTTTTAGGCCATTCCGAGAATGTTTGCTCCTGCACATAAATAACACCATGGTAATTCTGCTGAAAACAACGTCAGTCCGGGTTAGTTCCATTCAAATCATGCAAGTTAGAGTCCAAAACAAGGGCAAAAGTGTTTGGAAAAGTAGATACGTTGGAGACGTATCAGGTGCCATCAGCCCTTGGAGCAGACGGACCAGGGCTGAAATTGAGTCTAAGGTCCTTCTTGTTCTTCTTAGCTGACTCTTTTGCAAACTGATAGTTGCGCTTGAATAGATTGTCGTCACGACACCATAACAAAGATGATGGGTCAGCGTTTTCTGGCTGTGGCCCTCGGACCATGCACGGATAGAAACCTTCAGCAATGGCTTCGGGCTTGGACTTGGGCTGTAGATTTCGGTACAAAATATCTCCCCGTGGATGCTTGATAGTGTTCTTTTCAGCATATTCAGCAGTCACAAATATGTACTTGAACCATTCTTAGGCCTAGTATCTTTGAATCCATTGGATTCGGGTCTTGCGCTCGCCATAGGTTTCTTCAGGATCTGACTTGTACATTTCAAAGAGATCTAGAGGTAGATCCTTAGCTGTATTCCCACAGCGCTGCCTGCCGCCCTTCCTTACAAACTTGTCAGTGGCCATTGGATTCAGACTAAATGGCTTCAAGACTGTAAATGGCTTCCTCTTGCTGGTCAGACATGAACTGGCTTTAGGAGAGTTGATGTGATGCTGCAAAAACTCTGCAAATGAATGCAGACTATGAGAACCAAGGGATTCTCCCACGGACATGTACCTATGATAGCATTAAGGTGCAAGGGAAGGGGAAGAGGTCATATGCATTCTCAGAAGATTTTGAAGATAAATCAGTTTGAAGACATTGACCTCATAGTGTGAAGACATTCACTTATTTCAGGAGAGTCGGTTCCAGATTTATACGAATCCATGAATAAGTACAAGTGAGGAATCTAACTAGTTGTGAAGCATAAGTGAATATACTTGGCATGATATGAGATGCAGACATGGACAGATCCAGATATGAAAGTGAAGAAACTACTTTTGGATGAAGTGAATGGATTTGACGGATCAAAAAGGCGGTAAAAAGTAAGTTTTAATTACCGCTTGACGAACTGCTAGATGAGATGGAGAGAGAGGCCGAGCAGGTCAATCTCCCGCGCCCTAACTTGGCAACGGAAGACACCTACGGCAGCGGCGGAGAGGATGAGGTCCGCGGCCGGCGTGAGGACAGTGTCGAAGATGTCGCGGCAGCTAAGCGCTTCATCTCCAGCGTCGACGCGAGCTAGCGGAGGCGCTAGGGTTTTGGTGCGAGGAGAAGAGGTGGAAGAAGAGATAATGACCGCGGTGAGGTGTGTATTTATAAGGATAGGGACAGCGCAGCGTTATTACACAGGTGCCCCTGGCGATTCACATCTGAAGGACACATGTCATGCCTGCAACTCATTGGAAGTTGTTCCATGTTCCCACGCACGCCTGGATTGTCGGGTGGTCGTTCCAGCTTCTCCGGTATTCAGGCAAAAAGCATATGGCATTAAAAACAGATTTAAACATTTGTCTCTTTGTCTTCAGCTGACAAGGACTCAGAGAAGACAAATGACAGGTTTCAACAGAATGCATATGATTTGGACAGATAGAGTTTGAGGTAGAAGCATAGAAGAGGTTAGGGTCCGATCACATTCACTTAGTTCAGGAAAAAATTCAATCATGAAGACATAGATATAAGTGAATGTTGTAGAGGACATAACACGTATATATCAGACCAACTCAACCCTGTGAAGATAAACATGACACCAAATCAGTGTTGAAGACAAACCAAATGCAAAGACTATGCAAATGTGACGCCAATAAAGACACTTCAAACAAGAGTTTGGTGGTGGCGTTACCCACCGTATAGGAAGTATTAGACCCAGACACGGCGCACAAGTATCGTGGCTCTCCGAAGTCAAATTCTGCATTAATGTATTCACACTTAGAGTGTATGTCTTCATTGATTGAAGATATACGTTACTTCGTGTGTTGTACATCTAAGTCATCAACATGCATAAGCGTTAGGATGTGTGTCCAATCACAGGACATTTGAGGATTCTAAGATATTTAGATCACACTACAACTTGCAAAACCTTTTCTCATCCAAGGGCTTTGTGAATATATCTACCAATTTCTCTTCCGAGTTGACGTGAATGATATCAATATCTTCCTTCATGACATGATCTTTTAGAAAGTGATGACGGATCTGAATGTGCTTTGTCTTCGAATGCTGAACTGGGTTGTTGGCAATCTTGATGGTGCTTTCATTGTCGCAGTAGAGTGGCACTTGCTTCAGATGGATGCCATAGTCCTTGAGAGTTTTCTTCATCCATAGAAGCTGAGCACAACAAGATCCAGCAGCAATGTATTCAGATTCAGCAGTGGAGAGAGACACACAGTTCTGCTTCTTTGAAGACCAACAGACAAGAGATCATCCAAGAAAGTGACATGTGCATGATGTAGACTTGCGATCAACCTTGTCACCAGCATAATTAGCATATGAGAATCCAACTAGATCAAACTCTGAGCCCTTTCAATACCATAATCCTAGTGTTGGGGTGTAAGCCAAATATCGAAGAATTCGCTTCACAGCTAAGTGATGCGACTCCTTTGGTGCCGCTTGGAATCGGGCACACATGCAAACGCTAAGCATTATCTGCACACAAGTAGAGTAAAGTACCAATCATGGAGCAGTATACCTTTTGATCGAACTCTTTACCATTGTCGTCGGGACACAACTGACTTTTGGTTGGCATTGGCATCGTGTATCCTTTGTAGTCTTGCATTTCAAACTTCTTCAGGCAATCTTTAAGGTATTGCTCTTGAGATATGAAGATGCCGTTGCTTTGCTGACGGATTTGAAGACCAAGGAAGAATTTAAGCTCACCCATCATGGACATCTGATATTGCTCTTGCATCATATGTCCAAACTCATCACTGTGTCTCTTGTTAGTGCAGCCGAAGATAATGTCATCCACATAGATCTGGCATACAAACAGTTCACCATCGTATGCCTTCGTGAAGAGAGTGGGATCCAGGAAACCAGGTTTGAAGCCTTTGCTCTTCAGGAAGTCTTTGAGTGTGGCATACCAGGCGCGAGGGGCTTGTTTAAGGCCATACAATGCCTTATTGAGCTTGTATACCATGTCAGGATGTTTTGGGTCTTCAAAGCCAGGAGGTTGTGCAACATACACTTCTTCAATCTTGCCATTGAGAAATGCAATCTTCACATCCATTTGGTATAGGAGGATGCTATGATGGTTGGCATAGGCTAGCAGTATGCGAATGGCTTCAAGCCTAGCCACCGGAGCAAATGTTTCATCGAAGTCAATCCCTTCAACTTGAGTGTATCCTTGAGCAATGAGACGAGCCTTGTTTATGACTACTTGACCATGCTCATCTTATTTGTTGCGATAGATCCATTTGGTGCCTATGATATTGTGCTTGCGAGGATTAGGACGCTTGACCAATTCCCACACATTGTTCATCTCGAACTGTTGAAGCTCTTATTGCATCGCTTGAATCCATTCAGGTTCCATGAAGGTTTCAACAACTTTCTTGGGTTCAGATATAGAGACAAATGCAAAGTGCCCACAGAAATTTGCTAGCTGTGTTGCTCTTGAACGAGTGAGGGGACCAGGTGCATTGATGCTATCAATTATCTTCTCAATCTGTACTTCATTTGCAACATGAGGATGAACTGGACGAAGATTTTGCCCTTGCTGATCATTGTCTTCGTCTTCTTCATTGGCTTCAGGCTGAGCTGTGTCTTCAGGTTGACTTGGTGCAAAAATAATAAGTTCTTCTTCAACCTGTGCCTCTGAAGGTATGATTTCTCCAGTACCCATAAGCTTGATGGATTCACTTGGTGAGACTTCATCTAGCACATTTGGCAGGTGCTCTCTTTGCGAGCCGTTAGTTTCATCGAACCGCACATCCATAGTTTCAACCACTTTATAGTGAAAGAGGTTGAAGACTCTGTAGGAATGCGAATCCTTTCTGTAACCAAGCATAAAACCTTCATGTGCTTTTGGTGCAAATTTTGAAGTGTGATGTGGATCCTTGATCCAGCACCTAGCACCAAATACTCTGAAGTAGCTTACGTTTGGCTTCTTACCAGTTAGTAGCTCATATGATGTCTTCTTTAGAAGCTTGTGAAGATAAACATGGTTGATGACATGGCATGTAGTATCAATGGTTTCAGGCCAGAACTTCCTTGGAGTCTTGTACTCATCAAGCATCGTCCGAGCCATCTCAATAAGTGTTATGTTCTTGTGCTCCATGATGCCATTCTGTTGAGGTGTGTATGGAGCTGAGAACTGATGAGTGATGTGATACGTCTCCAACGTATCTATAATTTTTGGTTGGTCCATGCTATTATATTATCTATTTTGGATGTTAATGGGATTTATTTTACACTTTTATATCATTTTTGGGACTAACCTACTAACTGGAGGCCCAGCCCAAATTGCTGTTTTTTTGCCTATTTTAGGGTTTTGAAGAAAAGGAATATCAAACGGAGTCCAAACGGAATGAAACCTTTGGGAACATGATTTTCTCAAAAAACGTGATCTAGGAGACTTGGAGTAGGCATCAATAAACAACGGAGGAAGCCACGAGGCAGGGGAGTGCGCCTACCCCCCTGGGCGCGCCCTCCACCCTCATGGGCCCCTCGTTGCTCCACGGACGTACTTCTTCCTCCTATATAAGTCCACGTACCCCCCCCAAACATCCAGGAGCACCACGAAAACCTAATTCCACTGCCGCAACCTTCTGTACCCGAGAGATCCCATCTCGGGGCCTTTTTGGAGCTCCGCTAGAGGGGGCATGGATCACGGAGGGCCTCTACATCAACTCCATGGCCTCTCCGATGATGTGTGAGTAGTTTACTTCAGACCTACGGATCCATAGTTATTAGCTAGGTGGCTTCTTCTCTTTCTTTGGATATCAATACAAAGTTCTTCTCGATCTTCTTGGAGATCTATTCGATGTAATCTTCTTTTGCGGTGTGTTTGTCGAGATCCGATGAATTGTGGGTTTATGATCAACTTTATCTATGAACAATATTTGAATCTCCTCTGAATTCTTCTATGTATGATTGGTTTATCTTTGCAAGTCTCTTCGAATTATCAGTTTGGTTTGGCCTACTAGATTGATATTTCTTGCAATGGGAGAAGTGCTTAGCTTTGGGTTCAATCTTGCGGTGCTCGATCCTAGTGACAGAAAGGGAACCGACACGTATTGTATTGTTGCCATCGAGGATAAAAAGATGGGGTTTATACCATATTGCATGAGTTTATCCCTCTACATCATGTCATCTTACTTAAAGCATTACTCTGTTCTTATGAACTTAATACTCTAGATGCATGCTGGATAGCGGTCGATGTGTGGAGTAATAGTAGTAGATGCAGAATCATTTCGGTCTACTTGTCTCAGACGTGATGCCTATATACATGATCATACCTAGATATTCTCATAATTATTCGCTTTTCTATGAATTGCTCGACAGTAATTTGTTCACCCACCGTAATACTTATGCTCTTGAGAGAAGCCACTAGTGAAACCTATGGCCCTCGGGTCTATCTTCCATCATATTAATCTTCCAACGGTTAGTTATTTCCTTTGCCGTTTATTTTACTTTGCATCTTTATTTCTCTTTATCATAAAAATACCAAAAAAATATTATCTTATCATATCTATCAGATCTCACTCTCGTAAGTGACCGTGAAGGGATTGACAACCCCTTTATCGCGTTGGTTGCGAGGTTCTTATTTGTTTGTGTAGGTCCGTGGGACTCGAGCGTGATCTCCTACTGGATTGATACCTTGGTTCTCAAAAACTGAGGGAAATACTTACGCTACTTCGCTGCATCACCCTTTCCTCTTCAAGGGAAAACCAACGCAGTGCTCAAGAGGTAGCATGATGCCCAATGTATCAAGATAAGTGTCGAGGCCGGTGTTCCTGAACTCTGTGCCGTTGTCACTTCTGATGTGCTTGATCTTGATGCCATAGTTCGTCATGGCACGATTGGTGAATCATCTGAAGACATCATGCACTTCATTCTTGTAAAGCATTATATGCACCCATGTGTATCTTGAATAATCATCAACAATGACAAAACCATAGAGGCAAGCAGTGGTAGTGAGAGTAGAGTAGTGAGTAGGGCCAAATAAGTCCATGTGAAGCATCTCTAAAGGTTGAGATGTCGTCATGATTGTCTTCGAGGGATGCTTGTCCCTTGTCATCTTTCCAGCTTCGCAGGCACCACACAGATGATCCTTCTTGAACTTGACACCCTCGATGCCTACGACATGTTTCTTCTTCGTGAGTGTGTACAAGTTCCTCATGCCAGCATGCCCTAGCCTCCGATGCTAGAGCCAACATTCTGACGCCTTTGCTAGAAGACATACGGCCAACTGTGGTCCTGCTAAGAAATCTACCATGTATAAATTGTCCTTTCAATATCCTTCAAAGACTAGAGATTTGTCAGATTCCATAAGCACAAGGCAACGATACTTTCCAAATATCACTACCATATTCAGATCACAAAGCATTGAGACAGACATTAAGTTGAAACCAAGGGATTCAACGAGCATCACTTTATCCATGTGTTGATCCTTGAGATTGCTACTCTACCTAGACCCAATACCTTGCTTTTACCAGTGTCAGCAAATATGATGTGACTCTTGTCAGATGGATGTAAGGTTGAGTCCATGAGAAGACTTTGATCACCAGTCATGTGATTAGTGCATCCACTGTCCATAATCCATTCAAAAGCCTTTGGTATCATACCCTACAATGCAGTTAGGGGGATAGGATTCACCAAGGGAAACATGAAGCATAAACATTTGACGAACAAGCATATTATCAAAGTTCAGATCCTAGTTAGGGCAGATCAGATGACTGTCAAGAAAACCAGGAACAAAATACATAGTAAGACCATTTGGGCATTTTATCTTGCACCCCACAAGATGTTTTAAGTCCCCAACATAAGCATCAGACGCCTTTGATTTCGAGCTGGAAACCCTTCCCTGCAAAAGAGGGTTAAGTTTTCTTAACCACACACATTTTCAGGGGTGGCTTCGAAGCAATGAGTCTAAGTGCAACTTCGGCTTTGAAGCCCTAGCAAATAGCCTCGCAGGAGGTGAATAATACTCATAATAATAAGCAGAGTAGTTCTTGGTCTTATGAACATGGCGATTTGATGAAACACGCTCATATTCACAGTCCTGAGTATGGTTTCCCTGCAAAACATTGGTGTTAGGGTGACTCTGGTGAGTCCTTTGTCTATATGAAGCCTTTGGACCATATGAAGCCTTTGGTCTGGGGTTTATCTTCTTCCCAGGTGGTGTCATGATGACATTCACCTGAAGATTTTCAAGACAACTCTTGGGAACCCAGATCTTCTTCAAAGGGGGTCCATTCCTGCAGTTAGTACCAATATACCTGGCAAACACTTCACCATTCTGATTCTTAAACATTTTATAGTTTGCATCAAAGGATTCATCAATGATAATCGGGTTAGCACAAGTGAAGCCAGATAAGGTAGATGGATCCACTGAAGGTCCCTTTGCAGCAGCCCATGTGGTTTTGGGGTACTACTCAGGCTTCCAGTAAGAACCATCAACATTCATTTTCCTCTCGAACCCTATGCCCTCTTTCCTAGGGTTTCGGTTCAGAATCTGTCTCTTGAGGACATCACATAGTGTCTGATGCCCTTCGAGACTTTTGTACATTCCTGTCTCAAGCAATGTCTTCAACCTAGCATTCTCATCAGCAATAGTAGTGGTATCCTCAGCAGAGGGGTTAGTTACCACATCAGCATTTGAAGATATTGCAACAATAGTAGCAGTAGAACATCCAGCAACAGGACATTATCACGCTCAAGACATTTTAGACATGGTGGTTCAAATCCTTCCTGAGCGGAACTGATTTTTTGAGCGCAGAGTGACTCGTTCTCCTTTTGAAGATCTTCATGAGCCGATCTCAAGTTCTCAAGCTCTTGCTTCCTTTGAGGATAATCATAGGAGAGCTTTTCATGAGTAGTTGAGAGTGTTTCATGACGACTTTCAAGTTCTTCGTACTTAACATGAAGATTTTTTATGTCTTCAATTAAGGACTGAGATCGGGTCATTTCCGCATCCAATAGGTCATCACTTTTGTCTAACAGTTTTTGAATATGTTCCATGGCATTCTGTTATTCAGTTGCAATTTTAGCAAGTGTTTTGTAGCTAGGTTTAGATTCACATTCAGAGTCATCTTCACTTGATGTTTTAAAGTAAGCATCGCATGAGTTTACCTTGGCACCACGTGCCATGAAGCAGTAGGTGGGTGCAGAGTCATCCTCATCATTAGCATCAGGGTTGGTGACGAGGCCATTGTCTTCAGTATTGAAGATGGACTTGGCGACGTATGCTGAAGCTAGAGCCAGGCTTGCCACGCCTGAATCAGATTCCTCTTCAGACTCGACCTCCACCTCCTCAGATGTAGACTCCTCCTCTGAATCCATCTCCTTGCCAACAAATGCACGAGCCTTGCTGGATGAGCTCTTCTTGTGTGATGAAGACTTCGACAAAGACTTTGAGGATTTCTTCTTCTTCTTGTCATCAGAATCATATTCCTTGCTTTTCTTCTTCTTCTCATTGTCCCGTTGAGGACATTCAGAGATGTAGTGACCATGTTTCTTGCACTTGTGGCACGTTCTCTTCTTGTAGTAACGGGAGGAAACTTCATAATTTCTTGAGCTGGATCTCGAAGACTGTCTGAAGCCTTTCTTCTTGGTGAACCTCTGGAACTTCTTCACTAACATGACAAGTTCCTTTCCAATGTCTTCAGGATCCTCGGAACTGCAGTCAGATTCTTCTTCAGATGAGGAAACAGCCTTTGCCTTCAAAGCACGAGTTCGACCATAGTTGGGACCCTAGATATCTCTTTTCTCAGATAACTGGAACTCATGTGTGTTGAGCCTCTCAAGTATGTCAGATGGATCGAGAGTCTTGAAGTCAGGGCATTCTTGAATCATCAGGGCCAGGGTGTCAAATGAGCTGTCGAGTGATCTCAAGAGTGTCTTGACGATTTCATGCTTGGTGATCTCAGTGACGCCGAGTGCATGAAGCTCATTTGTGATGTCAGTGAGGCGATCAAACGCCAGTTGAACATTCTCATTGTCATTTCTCTTGAAGCGGTTGAAGAGGTTGCGAAGAACACTGTTCCTTGAGTCTCTCTAGGTTGATACGCCTTCGTTGACCTTGGAGAGCCAGTCCCAGACTAGCTTCGTAGTTTCTAGAGCACTCACACGACCATACCGTCCTTTGGTCAGATGACCACAGATGATGTTCTTGGCAGTAGAATCCAGCTGAATGAACTTCTTGACATCATCAGGGGTGACACCTTCACCGGCCTTGGAAACGCCGTTCTTGACGACATACCAAAGGTCGACATCAATGGCTTCAAGATGCATGCACATCTTATTCTTCCAGTAGGGGTAATCAGTGCCATCGAAGACAGGGCATGCAGCGGAGACTTTGATTATCCCTGCAGTCGACATAGCTAAAACTCCAGGTGGTTAAACCGAATCACACATAACAAGGGAGCACCTTGCTTTGATACCAATTGAAAGTACTAGTTATCGACTAGAGGGGGGTGAATAGGCGATTTTTATGAAAGTCTTCAAAACACGGGGGCTTTGAAGGCAGACAGTAGAAATGAACCTATTGATATGCAGTGGAAGGTAGACTACACCAGACAAGCCATAGTCAAGTAAGCAATGAAGTGAAAGCATGAAGACTATCAGCAGCTAGGTAGTATGGATCAGGATGGAAGATAGTATGAAGCCAAACAACAACAGTCTTCACACAATGAAGTCAATCAGATCATGCAAGCAGGTAATGACTTCATGAACACAAACTGTAAGTAAATAGAGGTAAAGGATAAAACTAGTTGCTTGGTGAGGACAAGGATTTGTTGGACCAGTTCCAGTTGCTGTGACAACTGTACGTCTGGTTAGGGAGGATGAGATTCAACTCAGAAGACCACATCTTCACCTTATTCTCCTTGATCTAAGGACTCACAATCCTCGCCGAATCACTCTGGTAAGTCTTCAAGGGAGATTTCCAAACCTTCACAGACTTCGTTCACTGGCAATCCACAATGACTCTTGGATGCTCAGAACGCGACGCCTAACCGGCTGGAGGATTCACATTCCTCAAGTGTAACAAGTCTTCAGGTCACGCAGACAGAAAGACTTCAGTGATGCCTAACACTCTTTGGCTCTGGGTGTTTAGGGCTTTGTTCTCGCAAGTATTTCTCTCTCAAATGCTTCGGAGGTGGGTTGCTCTCAAACGACAAAAGCCGTGCACTAACTCCGAGCAGCCACCAATTTATGGTGTAGGGGGTGGGCTATTTATAGCCAGGAGGCAACCCGACCTAATTTGTCCGAAATGACCCTGGGTCACTAAGGAAATGACACGTGTCTAACAGTCAGATTTCAAACACATGCGGCAGCTTGACTTGGGCTACAAGTAAAGTTGACTCATCTAGCTCTTGATAAGATATGCTCTCATTGTCTTCACTCGAAGACATAGGATTTGGTTGAGCATCACTTCAGTCACTCTGACTTTGTTCACTTGGACCCCACTTAACAGTGCGGTGGTTCCTATGACTCAACAAAGAAGAAAAGGAAACTACGAAATAACTATGTCTGCGCACTCCATAGTCTTCACGTGAATGTCTTCTCGAGTCATAATCTTCATTGTGAATATCTTCACAGACCACCATTTTCTTCAATGTTTTCACACATTTTTAGGGGTCATCTTTGGTAGGTAAACCGAATCAATGAGGGACTACTACCTGTGTTATCCTGCAATTCTCACAAACACATTAGTCCCTCAACCAAATTTGTCGTCAATACTCCAAAACCAACTAGGGGTGGCACTAGATGCACTTACAACTACTACATTTTTAATTCATCTTTTCGAACTGTTATTAGTGATCACGTGCTTCCAGTTAGCACACTCCGAAACCTTTAATAAGTAGTACAACATATTCCGAAAGATCTAACAATTTGAGGGAGCTAACAATGACAGTAAAAAATTGAGTTGAATTTATTTGGTCAGTACACGCACCTTTGAATTATGTTTATCGGTCCTAGTGGATTTGATCCCCGACTGCATATCAGACATAACACGTCCGCTTGCTCGCTCGCTCGTCGACGTAGCCGCTCAGGGCTGTTGAAACATCTGGCAAAAGATCAATATAAAAAATATGGTGGATTCAGAACCTTAAACCAATTCACAAAGGAGTGGGAGCACACATACGCAAAGCTTTGCTCAAACAAGTAGAGAGGCGGGTCATTAGATAAATAGTAGTACATATAGGTACGTGTACAACACAACTAGGGGTTGGAGCAAGGAGGTCGATGGCGGTGCGAGGAGGGCTGCCTGAGAAATTCGGCTCGAGAGGTTTGAGCAAGGACCGGACGGCCCAAGGTGGAGGTCTCCAGGTTGGAGCGAGATCACGGTAATTATTGCGTAATTATTAGATCATGGTAATTATTGCTAATTGATTATGATTAAAATAGGCCCAGGTTGGTAAGTTTTGCGTAATTATGTTGGCGTAGATCATGGTAGTTATTGGTAATTGATTTTGGTGAATGATGTGATACAACATTGAGGCAATCCGGTCCATTGAGAGATGGCGGATGTATGGCTAAGATGTAATATTTCTGCCACAACTCGAATGTTTAATAGTAGTAGAGATAGAGATTACTGATTACATCGCAAAAAGGATGAATTAATATTGATTCATCCATTTTTAACCAAGGTCGACCTGATAAGCTATCTAAGACACAACAAAGATTCATCAATTTTAAGAAATAAGTTATCTTGACTTTCTAGATTTAGCAATTAATGCGGAAAAATATCACAATTAAAGGTAAGGAGTGATGGAGTAGATAGATGGGTCAACTCTCTCGTATATCTCTTCTATTACATCTGATCTAAACTGTTACTCCCTCCGTTCCAAAATAGATGACTCAACTTTATACTAACTTTAGTACAAAGTTGGGTCATCTATTTTGGAACGGAGGGAGTACATAAGTAGAAGAGAGAGGGAGAGAGTGCAGCGGTAGCAGGGGCACACGTAGGTGTATGCAAGCCGTAACAGAAGGAGTAGCAGGGGCACACGCAGGTGCATGCAAGCCGTAACAGAGGGGCATGCCTACGGACTAGG
>NC_041380.1:42195895-42226657 GCF_002162155.2 Triticum dicoccoides
TAACATCACCTACCTTGATGTTTAGGCTGGGCCGAAATTGAGAGAACACCAAGGAAGGTAGTCCCTTTGTAAATATGTCCGCAAACTGAGATGTAGTAGGCACATGGAGCACATGCGCTTCTCCAAGGTTGACACGATCCCGAACAAAGTGTAGGTTAATCTCGATGTGCTTTGTCCGCTGATGCTGCACCGGGTTGGAGGACAAATACATGGCACTTACATTGTCACAATATACCACGGTGGCACGGGTAGGAGGAAGGTGGAGATCAGTCAAAAGCTGTCGGAGCCAACATGATTCCGCGACACAATTCGCCACTGCACGGTACTCAGCCTCGGCACTGGAACGAGAGATGGTGTGCTGCCTCTTGGAAGACCAAGACACAAGATTGTTGCCCAAGAAAACATAGAAGCCGGAGGTGGATTTACGAGTGTCCAGACAACCGGCCCGATATGCATCGGAATAAGAAATCAAATCATGTGAGATGGAGCAGTAGAGCTGCAAGCCAAAGTGAGTGGTGCCTCGAATATAGCGGAGTATCCGCTTGATAAGCTGAAAATGGGAGTCCGGGGATCATGCATGAATAGGAAAACCTTTTGGACGGCATAGGCAAGGTCGGGACGTGTCAAGGTGAGGTACTCGAGAGCACCGACAAGGCTGTGGTATAAGGAAGAGTCTTTGTATGGTGCTCCATCAGTGGAAGAGAGTTTCGAGCGGGTGTCGATGGGTGTAGAGATGGGGTTACAGTTGATCATTTTTGCATGATCTAAAATTTCGAGAGCATATTGTTCTTGGGACTAAAAAATGCCATGGGTGTTGCGGTGTACATTGATGCCTAAAAAATGATGAATGTCGCCTAAATCACTCATAGAGAATTCACACTTCAGAGAATTGATGATGGAATGTAGAAGTGTTGTGGCATTAGCAGTGAGGATGATATCGTCAACATAAATGAGTAGATGCACAATTTGCGTGCCACTATGCAGTATGAAGAGTGATGAATCACACTTAGATGCTACAAAGCCGATGGCATGAAGGAAGGTGGTGAATCGAGTGAACCAAGAGCGCGAGGCTTGTTTGAGGCCATAGAGCGATTTGTGTAGGCGACATACATGAGTGAGCTTAGTGGAATCAATGAAACCAGAGGGTTGTTGGCAATATACCGTCTCGCGAAGATGACCATGCAAAAAAGTGTTTTTGACATCCAACTGATGCATGGGCCACGACTGAGAAGTGGCATGGCTAAGGACCACACAGATGGTGGCCGGCTTGACCATGGGACTGAAAGTTTCGCCATAGTCCACCCCTTCCCGCTGAGTGGAGACGCGAAGAACCCAACGTGCCTTATACTAGGCAAGAGAGCCATCTGGGTTTAGCTTATGATGATAGATCCATTTGCCAGTCACAACGTTCACACCTGCAGGACAAGGAACCAAAGACCAAGTGTCATTCTGCATCAAGGCATTATATTCGTCTAACATCGCGTTGTGCCAATTGGGATCCCTATGTGCAGATTTGTAGGTGGCCGGAAGTGGCGAAATAGGAGACACCGTGAGAACCTTAGGCATAAAATACCCGGCTTTGGCACGCAGTTTCATCTTGTGTGTGTTCTCGGGTGGAGTCATGGGAATAGACTGGGGTGGCAGAGGTGGAACGCGTGGCTAGGTAGGAGAGGGTGGCGTGGAAGAAGAGGTGCGTGCGGGCGAGAGGGAGGCAGTGGGTGGGCTAGCAGGCGCGGTTAGGGCGGGGGAGCTTGCAAACATGGAGGGTGGGGATTCGGGAGCAGGTGGCGAGGCTGATCCAATCGATTGGGTCAGCCTGGAAGCGGGCGACGTTTGGGGTTGGTCAGCAACGTCGGTTGTAGATTTTTGTGGGTAGTACGAGGTAGGTGGGGCGCGATCATCAAGGAGGATCGGCGGAAGCTGCGTGGGAGGCGTGGAATCCGGTGCAGAGGGGAGGTTGTGGCGGGCGGTGTGGGAACAGTATATGGAAATTGTGTCTCGTCAAATATGACATACCAAAAAATAAAAACCCTGCGGGGAGAGAGATATAGGCAACGGTACCCTTTGTGTTCAAGGGGATATACGAGGAAAACACAGCGTACGGAACATGGAGATAATTTGTGTGGGGCGATACCGTAGGTATTGGGAAAGCAAAGACAACCAAAGGCACGAAGGTGGTCATAGGAGGGGTGAGCACCGTGGAGAAGATAGTAGGGTGTGTCAAAATTAATTGGGCTAGATGGAAATATGCCCTAGAGGCAATAATAAAGATGTTATTTATATTTCCTTATATCATGATAAATGTTTCTTATTCATGCTAGAATTGTATTAACCGGAAACTTGATACATGTGTGAATACATAGACAAAACAAAGTGTCCCTAGTATGCCTCTACTTGACTAGCTCGTCAATCAAAAGATGGTTAAGTTTCCTGACCATAGACATGTGTTGTCATTTGATGAACGGGATCACATCATTAGGAGAATGATGTGATGGATAAGACCCATCCGTTAGCTTAGCATAATGATCGTTTAGTTTTTTCTGTTATTGCTTTCTTGATGACTTATACATGTTCCTCGGACTATGAGATTATGCAACTCCCGAATACCAGAGGAACACCTTGTGTGCTATCAAACGTCACAACGTAACTGGGTGATTATAAAGATGCTCTACAGGTGTCTCAGAAGGTGTTTGTTGGGTTGGCATAGATCAAGATTAGGATTTGTCACTCCGTATATCGGAGAGGTATCTCTGGGCCCTCTCGGTAATGCACATCACTATAAGCCTTGCAAGCAATGTGACTAATGAGTTAGTCACGGGATGATGCATTACTGAACAAGTAAAGAGACTTGCTGGTAACGAGATTGAACTAGGTATGATGATACCGACGATCGAATCTTGGGCAAGCAACATACCGATGACAAAGGGAATGACGTATGTTGTTATGCGGTTTGACCGATAAAGATATTTGTAGAATATGTAGGAGCCAATATGAGCTTCCACGTTCCGCTATTAGTTATTGATCGGAGATGTGTCTCGCTCATGTCTGCATAGTTCTCGAACCCATAGGGTCCGCACGCTTAACGTTCGATGACGATTTGTATTATGAGTTATGTGATTTGATGACCGAAGATTGTTCGGAGTCCCGGATGAGATCACGGACATGACGAGGAGTCTCGAAATGGTTGAGAGGTAAAGATCGATATATTGGAAGGTTATATTCGGACACCGGAATGGTTCCGAAGTGTTTCGGGTATTTTCCGGAGTACCGGGAGGTTACCGAAACCCCCCGGGGAAGTAATGGGCCTTAATGAGCTTTAGTGGAAAGGAGAGAAGGGCCTCAAGGGTGACCGCGCCCCCAAGGGCTGGTCCGAATTGGACAAGGAGGGGGCAACGCTCCCCTCTCTTTCCTTCTCCCCTCTTACTCCTTTCCTCCTTCTCTTAGTTGGAATAGGAAAGGGGGGGGGGGCAAATCCTACTTAGACAGGGGGTCCAAGTAGGACCCCCCCTATGGCGCACCCCTTGGGTCGGCCTCCTCTTCCCCCCTCCTTTATATACGTGGGAGGGGGCACCCCAAAGGCACACCAAGTCTTCTCTTAGCCGTGTGCGGTGCCCCCCTCCACAGTTACACAACTCGGTCACATCGTCATAGTGCTTAGGCGAAGCCCTGCGCGGGTAACTTCATCGTCACCGTCAACACGCTATTGTGCTGACGAAACTCTTCCTCGTCCTCAACTAGATCAAGAGCTCGAGGGACGTCATAGAGCTGAACGTGTGCTGAACATGAAGGTGCCGTACGTTCGGTGCTAGGATCGGTTGAATCGCGAAGACATTCGACTACATCAACCGCATTACTAAACGCTTCCGCTTTCGGTCTACAAGGGTATATGGACACACTCTCCCTTCTCATTGCTATGCATCTCCTATATAGATCTTGCGTGATCGTAGGGATTTTTTTAAAATACTACGTTCCCCAACACAAGCATGGTGTACGAGCCCGATCCAGGGGCAGGTGCAGCAGCAGGGAAGGGCGTCGAGCTGGAGTACATAACCGGATACGCCTGCGTGGGAGCGGCGGGACGAGGGCCGAGCACACCAGCGGCGTTCGGCGGCACCCACGCCGGGCGAGGTAGAGCCGCCCCATAGGGCGCAAAATAGCCCATCCATGGAGTGATGGCAGCAGGCTGGGGCGGTGCACGCCCGCTGTCGCCGCGACCGCGCCCTCGGCCGCGGCCACGCCCATAGCCGTCGGTGCCTTGCCCACCGCCGCCCTGGCCGCCGCAAGACACGGAACCAACAGAGGAATCAGGGCCGCCATGTCCAGAGGAGTCGCCGGGGACTCCGCAAGCACCACCGGAGGGGTTGATGCTGCGAGCACTAGTCGAGGAAGAGGACTCGCCTAGTCCACCATGGATGAGAAGGGCCGAGGTGCCCTCAAGCAAGGCCCATTGCTGCATCTTCTCCTTCGCTGCAGAGAGCCGAGAGACGGCGGTCTCGAAGTCGGGGAGGGGCACCGTGTCACCGATGTTGTCGCCGATGGCGTGGAATGGCTTGGCAAGGCCATGAAGAAACTGCGTGGTGAGATCATCATCGGACAGGCGCTTACCACAGTCGCCGATGGCAGTGGCAAGGGTCTTAAGTCGGCGAGTGTACTCGGTGATGGACATGTCGCCCTGCTGTTGGTTGTTGAACTGCCGACGGAGATGGATCCCGCGAGAGGCGCGGTTGGCAAGGAAGTAGCGCTCGATGCGCGTGCAGATGTCGAGGGCGGTGGCGTCATCGGGCATGACGACGTCGAGGAGGGTGTCGACCACAGTGGTATGAAACCACAGGAGGACGGAGATGTCCGCCCGGCGCCATTCTGGACCGGTGGTGTCGGGGTTGGCGCTCTTGTTGATGTGAGCGATCCCATTATACTTGGCTGCAATAGACCGGAAGATCGTCCTCCATCGGTGGTAATTGTTTTGGGCAGGGTCAAGGAAGAAGCGGATGTAGGAGGATATGTTGCAATTGTGAATTGTGAGGGGAGGAAGAGAAACCATGGGAGGGGCGAAGGAAGTGATGGCGCCGGCGGCAGTGGAGTGAAGCGCCGGCGAGGTGTCGGAGGAGGCGGGAGGGAGGGTAGGCGAAGACATTGCCAGTGCGGTGCTAGCCATTGTGCCGGACATGGCTCTGATAACCAAGATAGATGGGTCAACTCTCTCATATATCTCTTCTGTTACATCTGATCTGAACTGCTACATAAGTAGAAGAGAGAGGAAGAGAGTGCAGTGCTAGCAGAGGCACACACAGGTGCATGCAAGCCGTAACAGAAGGACGTGCCTACAGACTAGGGAGAGGTTGTTACATCAAATGTACATGTACGGTGTTTAACATGAGTCACCTACTACAGGTAGGATCAAGGAGCAGACATCCTGGACTAAATCTAGGGCCCCATATCAACAGACAAGAAGGCGACTAGGCTACGGGTGCACTCAGGTGCTCACCAAGCCTTATTCCAGTCGGCCGCATCGCAGTCACTCGACTACCCCACCTGCACTCGGCTAAGGGAGACGTAGAGACCACGCGGGACCTGAAGCGACCAAAGAACATGATGCCTAGCGTTATTAGCGATTAAACCTTCAGTTACTTGTAGTAATGCCTGTAATCAACATAATAATCAATTCCTCCATGTAAAGGGCTAGCTCAAGGGTTCACTCTTATAAGCCATCCTGTAGCACTTGTTGAGGGGTTCACAATCCTTGGTAATTATCCAGACATAAAAAAATAGCTCCAGCAGCTCGAGACGTAGGTCTTTAGCTCTTTCGAGAGGGGCATGAACTCATAAATCTCTTCTGTCACACTACTGTAGCTAGACCATGCTCCTCCATCCTACCCCTCCTTTACTGTCAGATTCATTCCCACGACAAGGAGTGGAAAAGACTAATGGGGGAACATGCCCATTTAGATATTCCATGTATTTTAAACCATCTAAGCCCTAGCACCCCCCTCTTTTACTAAATATAAGGTGTATCAACTTTTTTTGAAGTTAAATATTTCTCTGTTTGCCCAATTTATTAAGAAATATATCAACATCTATAACACCAATAAAATATGAAATCTCGTTTAGTGATTTATCTAATGATACCAGATTTGATATTGTAGATGTGATCATTATGTTTCTTAGTAAACTTGGTCAAATTTAGATAAGTTTAACATCAAATGAGATCCCATATTTCATGTCAGCGGGCATGGCTCATTTGTCCATGAAAAACCAACGCCCAATGACATCCCCTATTCTGCCTCCCCATTTGCATGGTCTGCATTTTTGCTCATTTTTTCTTCAACCAACTTGAACACTTGAAAGACATAGTTTAAACGTGTAAATACATAGTACAAAATTAGAAATCCATACATACTTAAAACATAAATACTATTTAGAGGACATAGTTCAAACATAAGCAAAAAAATCGAAGGATACAACCAATCTATTGGTTTCCATGTTGTATCTACAAATGCTCCACAAGATCATTTAGGTGTTGTTGATGCATTTCTCAATCTGGAAGTTACCGATGCAATCTCAAAAAAATGTGCAACCTAGTTTGCCTCTTGTTCTAGGAGGTGGACATGTGGGCCATGGTTTTTAAAATCAACATTACGGACACCATCATCCTCATCCTCCACAATTATATTTTTCATGATCACACAACAAGTTATCACCTTTCACAATTTATAGAGATCCCACATATTTGCAGGTCCACGAACAATAGCCTGAGGAGATTTGACACTCCAAATGCCCTTTCCACAGCCTTTCTAGAACCTTCATGCATTTGGATAAAGAGACTTTTCATGTTACCCTTTGGCTCGGAGATAGTCGGTCATTGGCCAATGAGGATAGACACTATTGGTAGTTGTGCCCATTAGTGGTATAGTTGCACTTTGAAGGCTACACATGACAAAGTTTTGCAGATAACGAAGATTGCTGAAGCACATAATATCATTGTGAGACCCTGGCATGTCAAAGAAAGAGTGACAAATCCACAGGTCTTGTGATGCCACTGCTTCTAGCATGATTGTGGTCTCTCCGTTATGACCTTGGTATTGCCCTTACAAATCTATCAACCACCTGCTACCAACAGTTCTGCAATATCTAGTGCATGCAATCGATGGAATCGAGCATATTGAGAAACCCTCTTATACTTCTTCAAATGCCAAAAGTTTGGTTGTGTCAATGACATTAGGCTTTCTCAAGTACTTTTTTGCCAAACACATGGACCATGAAGTGACAAATTTGAACATAGTTTTGAGTTCGCCGGCACAGATGCCACTACGTAGATGGTCAATGATGCGCGAGGTGGATGAAAAAGACGACGGACTGCGTTTGCTGTGATCGAACGGGAACCAGTGCCAGATCGGACGGCTGGCCTAGACAGCTGATTTCTCTAGGAAAGAAATTATCTGGTTGAATCCTAGCAGCCACCATTGCACAGCGGTAGTAAACCCCCAACGCTCCAGCCACTCTAAGACTAGCCACAATGGAGAGTAACATACACTAGTAACATACACATATCCCTAGACTATATTACTACCTTCATAATGGATAGTAATATAGGTGTAGTGTCATGCAAAGTTTCATTTATTAGGTTATAGACTCATACTGCATTGGGACATGTGATGTTACAGTAACTAGCTAAGGCTGGTTGTAATGGGGAGTATCATATGCTAGTATCATGCATATGATATTAGTGTATGATATTACCTCCCTAATGCATAGTATCATATATTAGTGTCATGTAGTACTCTATTTATTGCCATGCATGACACAAAGTAGTATAACATTTATTATGATACGGTATCATGATATGATACTCCTTCCTCTCTTTCTTCATTTAATGCTATGACACCTCATAAAATTGACTAGTTGGCATGCATGATACTAGCTATGATACTACCATTACGACCAGCTTAAGTTACTAGAACTACCTCTCTCTTCATTAAGTCGTTGTCATATAGACAAATTTACTGAGTTAGACTTGAAGTTATTGTTGAAGTTACTCCCACTGTGGCTAGTCTAAGCCAAACCCCTTCTCCAGCTCACTCCGCAATCTCACTCACTCCAGCTCTACTGTATCGTTTATCCACGTCTCGCACGCAGCACACATTGCCGTGACAAGACAATGCCGCTCCTGCTCCTCCTGCTCGTGCTCCTTCTGCCGGCCGCTCCCGAGGCGACGCCGTCGGCGCTGCTGGGCATCAACTACGGCCGGGTGGGGGACAACCTCCCGCCGACGACTTCGGCCCTACAGCTCCTCGCCGGCCTGGGCGTCGGCCGCGTCCGCCTCTACGACGCCGACCCGGCCACCCTCCGCTCCTTCGCCAACACGGGCGTGGAGCTCGTCGTCGGCGTCCCCGACGAGTGCCTCGCCGCCGTCTCCACCCCCTCCGGCGCCTCCTCCTGGGTCCGCTCCGTCATCCAGCCGGCGCTCCCAGCCACCAAGATCGCCGTCCTCACCGTCGGCAACGAGGTGCTCACGGGCGCCAACAGCTCCGCGCTCTCGCCGTCGCTGCTCCCGGCCATGCAGTGCATCCACGACGCGCTCGCGCAGCTCGGCCTCGACAGGCAGGTCGCGGTCACCACCGCGCACAACCTCGGCGTGCTCGCCACCTCCTACCCGCCCTCGTCGGCCTACTTCCGCAAGGACCTCCTCCCGGTCCTCTGCCCGATCCTCGACTTCCACGCCCGCACCGGCTCGCCGTTCCTCGTCAACGCCTACCCCTACTTCGCCTACGCCGAGGACCCCGCCGGCGTGGAGCTCGAGTACGCGCTGCTCGAGCCCGGCCACGGCGGCGTCCCCGACCCGTCGTCCGGATTGCGATACCCCAACATGCTGGTGGCCCAGGTGGACGCCGTGTACCACGCGATCGCGGCGGCCAACCGCGCGGCGGCGCGCGCGGTGGAGGTGCGCGTGTCAGAGACCGGGTGGCCGTCGGCCGGCGACGGCAACGAGACCGGAGCGACGCCGCGGAACGCCGCGAGGTACAACGGCAACGTGATGCGGCTGGTGGGCGAGGGCAAGGGCACGCCGCTGCGGCCGGACGGGGCGCTGCGCGTCTACATGTTCGCGCTCTTCAACGAGAACATGAAGCCCGGCCCCTCGTCGGAGCGCAACTACGGCCTCTTCAAGCCCGACGGCACGCCGGTGTACGAGCTCGCCTACCGCCTTCCCAAGGACAACGCCACCACCTCATCTGGCGCCGGCGGCACCGGAAGCATTACCGGCGGCGGGCCGCAGAGCAATGGCTACTACAGCATCTCAGCATCATCGGCAAAGGCAAACATGGGGAGGGCTCTGCCTTTTGCTTTCTCCATGCTTTGCATCGATTCCTTTCTGAACTGAAAAAGCTCCATTTTGGACTAGTTTGCAAAGCTTTCATGGTAAAAGTGTAGGCAAGTTGAAAAGGTTGCATCATTCATGCTTGCTGATGTCTTTTGATAGCCCCAAGGTAATAATATCATGGCATAAAAAGGAGCATGCCATTGCTTGATCCAAAACTCTGTTTCTATAATCATAACCATGGTAATTTGAAAGCATATAAGATGTTCTAACTTTTTCTGAATCGGATGTACATAGACGCGTTATAGTGTGTTGTTCACTCATTTCAGTCCGTATATAGTCCATGTTGAAATATCTAAAACTTCTCATAATTCGGAACAGAGATGGTACATTATAAGAACATGCCACTGGACTGACATGTGGGCCGTCGATACACACAACCTGCTTGTTCTGTGTGACCATATGCAATACAAAACTATGAAACCATAAAGGGGGAGATAAATGCCAAGTGACCTGTAATCACAAACGAGAAGAACAAATTCTGAGTGACCTGTCTTCATGTTGGCTCTGCTACCTTTTGGTCACCCGCTGATGTGTCTCCTTGTGTTTGCGCTTGTTCTTGTGCTTGGTAGGGTTGGTGGACATGGACACAAGCAACCATGGCAGCATGTGAGGCTGTCCTGTTGATGATGATAGCATTCTGATTCTGAGCAACTTCCAAGTGGTGTTTAGATGGAATGATATGTGTGGATGGAAGGAAGGAAGGAAGCCTCTGGTGTCTGAAATGGGGTCAGGGGAGTCCCTGGTTTCTTGACGCTCTGTCATGGAGAAACTATTTTGTCCTTCCGCTCCAATCTTCCATGTTAATTCAGTTGATGTGGTCCTGTAATCGGTGGCAAGCTAATGGGTTAGTCAGTGTCATCAAACCAGGCACTTTTGTTTTTGTTTTAATGGGTTAGTCCCTGGTTTATTGATTGTCAACTCACTGGCTGGCTCCATCCATACTACTAGAAAGCACTTCAAATTTTTGTGGCAATATTCGAGACAAGCCTAGTAAAATACGTTCGTTCAAACACTTGTTTTGACAATATACTCCTTTCCCCGTTTCATGTAAACAAATCTAGTAAATACAAAGATACATAATAAGTTTTTGTGACAAAGTAAAAATACATCGTACAACCGGGGTGTAGATACATTCATGTCTCATACACTAATATGTGGTAGTATATATCTCAAATATTATTAGATTTATGATTATGAAAGAGAGGCTGCCTTCTTCAATCCCCATTAATAGAAACCAAGGTCACGTAATATTTCAAATATGGATTTGTATTTGCACATATACACGAGTATTTACCTTTTTTGTATTTGGTATCTAAAAACTGGTACATATACTACATAGGTGGTATTATATTATATACTCCATATACTACTGCGATGTATTCTGCATTTGGTAGTACTGAAAATATCCAGTGACAGGTGCATTTAGAGCAACTCCAATAGGGCGATCCATTTTGTCTATTTGGATCATCCAAACACAAAACTTGGCCCAACGGGACGACCCAAACGGATGCCTGTGTCCGCGTGCTGTCCGTCCCCGACCCAAACTTGGCCCAAATCTGAGAAGAAATGGGTATGAAGCGGACAGAAGTGGACGCTCTGCTCGACCGCTGTCGTCCGCTCGTGTCCGCCCTTGGTCCCACTTAGCAGTGAGCGCGCACAAGCTGGCGTCCCCACCCAGTTGTCCTTCCCCGCCTTCTCCGCCGTCCTCGAGGCCCGCCGCCGCGCTCAGTGGCGCAAGCTGCATCCCACGCCGTGGTCCAGGATGACGGGGGGATCTCCGCTGCCGCCTCCCGTTCTGAGCTAAGCCGACTGGGCCGGGGAACTGCACGCAGGCGGCGCGGCGCCGGGAAGAGCCGGGGAACTGCAGATCTCGTCGGCGGCGGCGCATGGCCGGCGAGTCGTGCGGGAGCCGCAAAGCTTCACGCTGTAGCAGATGTAGGAGGCGCTGCTCTGCGACGACCTGCACACCGTCCTGGTGCGCGCCCACGGCGAGAAGCAGGGAAGCGGGAAGCCGGGGCTGAGCGGCGAATGGCATGAGTGTGTGCAGGCGCGGCAGAAGCCGGACGAGGCTATTTTGTCCTCTTTTGTGTTTTGGCGTTGGATGATCGCCATGTCCGCCCCATGTCCGCCAAGCGGACATGAGACCCAAACGGATAAAAAATAAACAAAATCCGTGTCCGTTTGGGTCCCTACGTTGGAGTTGCTCTTATATAGTCCCACATAACGCACAACAAACCTAATTACATCCATTTTTTAAGTTACAGAAGATTGGCCACATCACACAGAGCATAGGTACTGCATCCAAAATAATCTTCTTCTATGTAAAACATAGAGATGGACTGAACTGGACCGGAGGAACATATGCTCTGCTTTTTGCGTGCATCGGCAGTACTTTCTCCACTAGAAGAGAAAAGGCTCTTTACCTTGTACTGCTAATAGGAGCCTTTATGTCTTTGCTGCAGGAATAATTCAGCCGGGTGTAAATTGCAGCGGAAAGAGGAATGGTTTTGGGTGGACCTTTGGGATGAGATGTGTGATCACCTGCGCTGTCTCTGAATCGAGTGTGTGTTTTAGTCCCATATCTCGTATCACAGTTGAGCTAAAACCCCTTATCTCCAAAGGGTTTTACATTTTCTTTGCAAGAAATCAACGCAAGGATTCAGCATAATCGAATACTAGCATACTACAGGTGTTGAAAACCGCACGTGCTCATGCCACGCACCGGCTTCGGAGTATTATCCAAAGTGTCGAGCGGGTAGAGAAAAGTATAACTGTGTCTGTATGATACACAAGGCGACCTAGAACTAATTTGGCAAATAATTGCTCTAGTATAGTATGGCAAGGTTGGTTTAGTTTTGATGCTTCAATGAAAGGAAAGACTGCCAAATAGTACCTCTGTAAACTAATATAAGACGTTTTAGGGAGTAGAAATAAGTAGTGGGACGGGATACTCCCAGGCATGGTACTTTACAGAGCAGCAAAGTAAGAAAGTAGAGGGCATAACAATCCAATGACTTATATTGTCTCTTTGTGTCTACACTCAACATTACTTTGAAAGGACACTTAGCAGGAATCGAACACGACTATGACTATTTCAAATAGCTACACAAATTAAGAAAAACAGACCGGAAAGCATCCTCGCCCCTCGCCCCTCGCGTCGCCCCCGCGGGCGACCCGGGGGGAAAACCCTAGCCGCCGCCCCTCGAGTCTCCTCCTCCTCCCCCCTCCTCACCGCCGTCCATAGCGCCGTCGGTCGAAGCCTGGCCGGCTGGGCGGCGGCGAGGCTTCTCCCCATCCTCTCCGTCTTGGCTGGCGCGGGGCAGCGGGATCCAGAGGAACGCCGAACAAACATGGGGTCCGGCGGCGCGGCGGGCGGGTCTCCCGTCGGCGTCATGCGCGGTGAGGTGGTGGCTGCGTTGGCCTGACCGGTGGTTGCGGGTGCCGCCGGATCCAGATCGGATCCATCTGGATCCTTTCTTCGGACTCCGTCGGTCGCCGCGGGATGGTGATGATCGTCGCTGGCCACGTCGGATCGTTGGATTCGGCGTCTGGAGATCTACAAGGAGTTCTTCTCGATCCTCCTTTCTGGTGGGTTGAGCCCCATGGCTCTTTCATCTTCGCGGGTTTTGGATCGTGGCTTGCCGGATCCGGAGTACACAGAGGTTTGGTGGTATAGGATGGGGACCGGAGGGAACTTTGGTCGGCGTGTTCGGCCCGGCATCGGCGACGTCACTTGACGCCGTTACCCTTCCTGGAGGCGAAGCCGAGGTCCCCCCTATCCACCCCCGAACCCCTCCCGGACGAAAGTCCAAAATTCAGTCTGGATTGGGTGGCGGCGGCGTCCTGCGCGTCGTATCCTCCATGGAGACGCCGTTTTGGGAGGAACTGCTGTTCGGGGGAGAGATGTTGTGGATGGTGGGCTCCGAGTAGCTCCAGCAGTGGCGATGGTGTGGAGGTTGCCAGGTGGTGCGGCGTTGTATCTACCGCGTCATTGACGACGAGTGGTGGCGGCATGGTGCAGCTGCATATCGACGGCGGATGCGGCTGGATGGACGAGCGCAGGGTGGTCGAGCTGTTTGGCGCCATGGTGGTATTGACGGCAGGCCTGGCAAGGTCTGTGCGTCAGTACCTGCTCTGGAGATGGATCGGTGGAAGAAGACGGCGGCAACCTCGGTGAGTGCGCCGGACCAGCGTGTGGCCCAGTCCCGGTATATGGCTAGGATGGAGCATTCAGCATTAGATGTTAGGATTTGGTGCGATGTCTGTTTGGTATTAAGCTCGAACATTCGGCATCACTGCATCAAGGAGGTAGGAGTAGCGACAGATGTTGCCTAGATGGTGACTTCAGGCTTACTGATGTACTACTTCGTAAAATCTTTTGTGCTTAATAATTAATAAAGTGGTTGTATGCATCGTCCAGATGCAAAGTTCGGGGTGCATCCCCCTTTTCTAATAAAAAAGCATTATTCAGATGATACCTTAGCATAACTGCCCACAAAAAGGACCCTCCATGGACCCACTCATATCCTTACAACAACCTGACCTCGAACATCTTATGCAAGATCAGAGTAAAATATTTCAGATTAGCGGAAATAAACATCACAATGCAAGATGAGAGGGAAATATTTCAGAATAGCCGAAACATTCACATCACGGCGAAAAACATTTCAGATTACTCGAAATATTAACATCGACAGGCAGGCAAGCTCTCACTCTGCACAACTGGCACCTCCGACAACAAACAAAATAACAAAAAAAAACTGTAGGTATAAATACTGCATGAAAAAACCTGATGAAAAATCAGAGCAAAAATGGGAAAATGGAGGACAGTGAAATGGAGAGGAGTCCGGTGTGCAAAGCACTCTCGTCCATGCCAACTAAGTGCAGATGCAAAGGGATAGATAAGTCACAGGTTGAGCAATATTTATATATGCATAACAATGTAACTTCATTTGCACGGTGCTTTAAAGAGCTCTGCTATGTGGAGGCAAAGATACTAACTGGACCTTATAAAGGGGGTCAGAGATTGCGTGGGGTGAATCTTTCCCTGCTGAGGAGGAAGCTACAAAGTGCGGGGGCAAGGATCGTCACAAGACGCGCTGAATTATCTAAATTCAAGAGTGAGTAGCCGTAGGGAAACATGTGCTCAGTTTACTTACATCTACATTCTTTCAGTTTTTTGCAATATTCGGTGTTGACGGCCTACCATGGACAAGGAGATTAAGTATAGATGGCGGGAGTACTTCGACAAGCTGTTTAATGATGAGAATGAGAGTTCTATCATTGAACTGGACGACTCCTTTGATGAGACCAGCATTCGTTTTGTGCGAAGAATCCAGGAGTCTGAGATCAAGGAGGCTTTAAAAAGGATGAAATGAGGCAAGGTGATGAGCGCTGATTGTATCCTCATTGAGGTGTGGAAAGGCCTCGAGGACATAGCGATAGTATGGCTAACTAATCTTTTCAACCTTATTTTTTTGGCAAACAAGATGCCAGAAGAATGAAGATGGAGTATATTAGTATCAATCTTCAAGAACAAGGTGAATGTTTAGAGTTGTACTAATTACTGTGCCCAGATAGCCCACAGTATCACCGATAACTTGATGAAGAGCTCATGGGATAATGCCTCCATGTGTGTAAACAACCATTGCTTCACGCTTGGTTCAGTTTTGGCTGCAATAACTTGTGCAAGGTCCTCATTCACTAGCGCCCAAGTGCACCGCGACATGGTGCAGTCGACCATATATTTTCTCAGTTGCCATTTTGTCTCTTCCTTCGACATTCCTATTTTGTATGGGCTGGGGCCTAATTAGGCCGACTGCCCAACGGTAGAAGTGAGCGTAGCCCCACATCACCGCTTTGTGAAATTTAAAACATTTTCAAAATTCATAGTATTTTTTGTTTCCATGATATTTTATGAAATTCATGAATAATATTTAAATTCAGGAACATATTTTAGAATCCGAGAACATTTTTTATACCCAGAAAACATTTCGGACATTTTTGAAATTTGTCATCATTCCCAATCAGTTTTTCCAATTCATGTTTTTTAATCCACAATTTTTTACATTTGTGAACAGTTTTTGAATTCTTCATTACTTTGTAATCCACAAATGTTTTATAAAATTTGTGAACATTTTTTTAATCCACGATGCTTTAAAAATTTGTGAACATTTTGTAATCCGTGCTCATTTTTGAATCCGGAAACAATTTTGAAATTCAGAAACATTTTTTAATCAAGAAATTTGTGCACATTTTTGAATCTGAAAGCATTATTTCAATCCGTAAAAAAACTTTTGCATCCAATTTTTTTAAAATTCACGATCAATTGCTTTGAAATTGAAGAAATTTTTTCGGATAAATTATTTCTAAAATTTTGTGAACATTGTTAACCTAGTTTTTTGGAAATTCATGAATTTTTTTGAATCCATGAGTTTAAAAACTTACTGAACTTTCTTCAATCTGCGGTCAATTTCGAATCCACAACCATTTTTGGAATTCATGATCAAATTTTTAATCCATGATATTTTTAAAATTATGAACATGTTTTTGACGTCAATCATTATTTGAATCTGCGAACCTTTTTTGAATCCATGAAACTTTTAAAATTCACAATCATTTATGAATGTGTAGAGACTTCTTTGAAATTTAACAAAATATTTGAATATTTTTGTCAGTTTTTCAGAACATTTTCTGAATCTGTGAACATTATTAGAATCAGCGAACATTTTTTGAATCCAAGAACATTTTATGAATCTTTGTTTTTTTAATCTGCGAACATTATTTGAATCCTTCACTCTTTTTTAAACCATGAGCGACTTTTGAATGTGCAAACAATTTTCAAAACCTGTGAGATTCATGTTTTTTTTAAATCCACAAACATTTGAATCCTTCACTCTTTTTTAAACCATGAGCGACTTTTGAATATGCAAACATTTTTCTAAACCTGTGAGATTCATGATTTTTTTGAATCCACAAACATTTTTATAAATCACAAACAATTTTAATTGTTTTAAATATATATTTCTCAGTTGCCATTTTCTCTTTTTTTTCCCTTCAACTTTCCTACTTTGTATGGGCCGGGGCCTAAATAGGCCGACTGCCCAACAGTAGAAGTGAGCGTAACCCCATGCCCCCGCTTTGGGCAGGCCCAAACTGTGCGGGTGGTTGTGTCTGGCCGCCTCCTTCCCTCAAGAATTAGGGTTCCTATGCCTCCCGCCAGCGCCGCCGGCGCTCCTTGTCGTCTCCGCTGGCCTTAGGCTCATGGAGGCACAGTGGATCCCGGCCCTTGCCGGTGGGAGGGCTCCATTTTTAGATGTGTCTTCGAGATTTGTTAACATTTTGTCCTGCTCAGGAAGGCGAGACGACGGCGACTCCCTAAGATGGAATAAGGTTCTGCCCAGCTAGCCATCATTCCGATGGTGCGTCTAGCATCATCGATGGGCATGTGGAGGTGTGTCTCCGGCAGATCTGTCTTTCATGGATTTGCTTGGATCTCTTCGCCGTTCGTCTACGTTCGTGTGTCTTCGGGTTGGATCCTTTCGATCTAATCTATTCTTCATCGGCTGTGGTTGCTGTTCTGATGTGCCGGGGTAGGCCAACATAATAATAATGGTCTAAGACCACTACAAATTCAATTGCAAACATACCGGCTTCACAATGGTGTCGAGTAGATCCAAACAACATTAGCAGTAACCGGAAAAGGAAAGGAAGGTGACCAACTGAACCGTATGGCATGAGGGTTGGACTCGTGGAAAATAATCATACAACCAAACATACCTTAAAAATCTCATCAAGTGCTGAACTAGATAACTAGAGTTCTAATGCTTTTTCCCACGGATGTTGCCCTTCCCAATAACCTTTTTGTTGAATGACCTGTGACCTCCAAGATTGCTGAGAGTGAATACGAGAGTTAAAACTAGGAAAATACAAGATTAATCATTCAAACTAACGCAAAAATACACACATTTTTCATTCTTTGGAGCGGCATGCTTTATTTTCAGAACAATGTCCATTGTGCACTGCCGATGTTCCCTTGTATATACATGTAGACAGTGGCGAAGCTAGCAGCGAGTTACGCCCAGGGCTAAGCAAGGTTGAACATCAAATTCTTCAAATTTTCAGTACTTTGTAGAAAGGGATTATAAAGAATTTTAGTATTAGGCCTAGGGCTATAGCCCTAGTTGCCCTAGGCTTGTCTCCGCCACTGCATGTAGATCCAGATTCTCTAAACTCCCATACTCAAGCCAACAAATTCGGCACCAACCGGCATCTCCATTTCTCAGGTTCTCACCCTAAACAAGGCACCCAACAATAGTTAAGTGGTTAAACTGTAGTACATAAGTATACTACGGAAGTAATAAGTGATATTGCATAGCAAACAATAAAAGAGGAAGAATTTGATGTGTTCAACATTTATAACCCACCGAACTGAAGTGGCCAGAATCCTTTTGAAAACCACATTGAGTATAGTCAATGGCAAATGATCATCTGGTTGCATGTAACCTTGGTAGTGGTAGCCAGAAGGTTCAACTCCACGCAATTGGACATGTCCAAGGGCTCCACCATCGTGTAGATTTCTTGGAACAAAAGTATCACCAGGGTAGAAACGAGGATGAGGTAACTCTGGAATGCGAAAATCAAGATGGGCATTCCCAGGAAGGTTACAATAGGGTGATCATCACAATGACCTCCATGGCCACCTTGTCCCTTGAAGGAATGGACCAGAAAAAATATATTTGAACACAATAGAGCAGTTACTCAGGCCTGCCACTGGTGTGACCCACGACAGTGGTGGGCACAATCCCTGAATCCCTGTGCCCACCACTGCCGTATTTGGCCCGCGAACAAATTTGGAAGAGCTTAAAAGTGGCGGGTGGTACCGCCACTAGCGTGTTGATAGCAGTGGCGACACTTATTTCTACCTGCCACAATATCTTTTTTAAAAAATAGCTGTGACGGGTCGCTGCCCACGCCCGCCACTAGTTTCAGGTCACCTATAAGTCTTTTCCCCAGTAGTGAAGGTAATGATTAAGAAGAATAAGAAGATGATTAGCAAATGCAGGTTTTAGGATCAAGTTATAATTATCCATCATAATCCTTACTAGAAGGGTTGGGCGCGCTTTGCCGCGCCGTTGAATTTGTTGGGATTCTTAAATTTCTTAACTCACTCTATTTCAAAATATATGGTGTGTTACTTTTTCTAAAAGTCTAACCTCTTTAAGTTTAATCAAATTTATAGAGAAATATATGAAAATTCATAATATCAAATTGGTGTTATTAGCTCCATCATGAAATGAATTTTCAAATGCATGTCGATATTTTTGGCTCTGAACTTGGTCAAAGTTAAAGAAAATTAACTTTCCAAAAAATTAATAAGCCTTATATTTTGAAATTGATGGAATATTTACTTTGGCCGGTGGGGGAGACGATGGAGTGTGTTTTATGTTTATTTATAATGCAGTTACTTGGTGGGCCTTTCGTTGTGTGATTCTGTGCTATCCGCTAACTCAGCCCATATTTATGTGGGGATATTTTTTCATCCGTGGTTGCATGTAATGTATTCGTGCTATAGTATCACATGTTGGCGTTTTTTCCTAGGTGATGGGAGTCTGCGAGGGGTTGATATGTTTTTATAGACCGGTTGTTGCTAATTGATTTGGAACATCGTTGGTCCGATCAAAATCGTAAATCAAATCCAAAATTGAACACCTCAATCGAATGAAACAACTTTAAAATTAGGGAACATAGAGAATTAAAATAATTAAATGAGAGAGTCCTTGAGAAATTATTGACCCAATCAAAATTAGGTTACCCAATTCTAAACTATAGCCTCAGTTAATTGTGAAAATTTTAAATTAGAAAGCATAGTATATATAAAAAATTAAATGAAAGAGTTTTGAGAAATTGTTGACCGGTCAAAATTGGGTGACCAAATCCCAATTAGAGGCCTCAATTGATTGTGAGGCCTCCAATCCTAGGGAGCTTAGTGATATAGTATATGATAATATGCATGCATGTCACTTTGGAGGAAGGATACTTACAAGTTCAGGGAGGACATGGCGAGAAATAGCAAAAGACATGACAATCCAAGCTTACGTAATTTGTCAAATTGAACAGGCAACAACTATCTTTTATTTGTTCTGCACTTGCATATATGGTTGATTGGATTGTTTATGATTAAATTTCAATGAAGGGTTGATATAAGTATAGCAATCTTCGGACTGGGACGTGTCATCTCATCACAAGATTTTAAGTAACAACATAATAAAATATGCGTTATAGCATCTTAGAAATAAAACCTCTATAAAAGTAAGCCACAGGTCAAGGGCAGCATGGTGTTCCTTTCAATGTAATAGCATGATGAAATATATACACTTTCACAACAAAGCAACTCTTGATCTACCATTTTGACAAACCAAATTGTAGAGACTAATTGCGGACACGACAAAAAAAACAGAGTTTGTTTCGGTCTGGCGCGTGGCCTCATTTCCGTGTCCGCTACTCATCCAATCCGATTCCGACTGTAGCTTGCAGACTCGATCCGGGTGGGGAACGAACACACACAGCGAGCAACTATAAATATATGTCCCGAGGTATCTCGTGAATTCATCTCTTCGTACCATTTATTTCTTGATTTCCTTCCACGATCTACCACGAACAGCAATGGCAGCAGCAGCTCTTCTCCCGCCGCTGCTCCCTACGCCGCCAAGGAGCGAGATGCTGCCGATCCTCCCGACGCCGCCCAAGAGCTAGATGCTGCCGCTGTTGCCGACGCCGCACGGACTCGTCCTCACCATGCTGGTGTCCGCCATGCCAGGCCGCGCCGACTTCGTCAACAGGTGGGACTGGAACAAGAAGTGCCAAAAGCCATGCAGCTCAATCTGCTCGTCGTCTTCGTCGTCGGAGGGCTGCGGGAGCACCGATCGTGCCGGCTCCGTCGAGAGATGGGATGCGGACAAGAAATACAAGAAGCCCCGCACCATCATGTCCTCATCGTCATACAGCGCCGGGAGCCCCGGACGCGCCGACTGCGTCGAACGCTGGGACAGCAAGAAACTCGCGCCCTCGTGCAGCGCGTCCCCGCCCACGGATCGCGGCCGCCATGACGGCGACAACAAGCGCCTGCCTAGCCCTAGCCGCGCGTCCTCGGCGGAGCGCTGGGACTTACACAAGAAGCCTCGCCCGGAGCAGATGGAGAAGCTGCCTCGGACTAAAGCTGCAGCGACGACGCCGGCGCAAGCAACGACACCGCAGAAGGCCATGTTCGCCGGGCCCAACTTCCACGCCTCGCCGGATCCGAGCATGCTCCCCATGCCCTCCTTCTTTCTGCTGGCACGTTCGCGTGCACTCTGTACTAGTAAATTAAGTCCATTACGGCGATAGTTCCTTCGTCAGGAGTAGTGCTGTATTTGGATGTGGAATTCAATCTCATAACTTGTAATCCCTTTTATTTCATCTCAACTAGTGGAAAGCATCGGACTCGAAAGCATTTGAGCGATGCTACTTCCGGTGTGTTAGGGTTCCAATTAATGTAACCAAAATATAGGAAGGATCTTTAATTTTCATAAATTTGTTCATGGTCATTTTTTTGCAACTTAATTTCCTCATCTTGTTTGCAACACAGGCTAGAAACGCACCATCCTCGTCAGACATTTAGAAAAAAATCATACACGATGGACAAATTTTCATACACAGTGCACATTAGCTTAATACATGATGCACATGTGATCATGATGAGCAATTTTTAAACACTCAAGGGACTTTTTTAATACACCATAAACACTTCTCAATATGGTCAAACGTTTTGAATAAAAGATAAACATTTGTTAATACATGATGAACATTTTTAATAAACTGTAAATACTTTTTAATATAATATAAATAATTTAAAATAGATATGAATATCTTTCATGCAAGGTAAATATTTCAATACATGATGACATTTTTTAATACGCGGTAAACATTATTTAAAGCATGATGAAGCTTTTTTTAATAAACACTATTTTTAATACAAGACAATCATTTTTTTAATACATGAGTGAATATTTTATGAAGTTGTAAACTTCTTTAATACATGCCAAATATTTATTATTACATGATGAACATTACACTAGTACACACTGAATATTTGTTAATATGAGATGCACATTTGTTAAAGACATGAAGGAAGTTTTAATACGCAATCAACACTTCTTAATACATGGTAAGAATTTTTAATAAACGATTAACATCGTTAACATACCATGAACTTTTTAACAGTGTTAAAACATATTTAATACACTATGAACATTTAAAAAAATTATTACAAATACTTTTATACGTGGTTTATATATTTTATACGCGGGGAAATATTGTTAATATACAAGAAACATTTTTCCAAAGTGTGATGGAGATTTTTAATAAACTACATAATTTTTTTAATACATGAATGAACAGTCCAAGAAACCGTAAACATTTTTTAATACATGGCAACCATTTCTTGATACATAATGAATATTAGTTAATAAGGGATGCAGATTTTTTAAGTACACGATAAACATATTAAGTACATCATAAGAAAAGATCCTATACTTTCTTTCTCCTCCCGTCGGCAACGCCACCGGTCCTCCCCATCTCCAATGGCCTTTGGCCCATGGAGGTGCGGAGGACCTCGCCCCCCCGATGGCGGGAGGGACCCTGTTCTCGTTCTTATTAGGTTCAACATCTTAATTGGGACTACATGGCGGCGGCGAGGTCCCTCAGTAGAAATAATGTCTCGCATGTTCTATCTCTGTCCTGATTGTGCATCTAGGTTTGCGAAGGGCGTGTGGAGGTGTGTCTTCGTTGGATCGCACGGGATTAGGTCGGTGCTGCTCTTTGATGGATCTGGTCTTTGTTCGTCTTTGTTTGCATGTTTACATATTTGATCCTTCCAACCTATGACTTTCTTTATCGGCGAGGGTTGCTCCTCTGATCATATTGGGGCCTTTGCACGGCGATTTCTCAACTGTCTACTACAATAAGGTTTGCCTGGCTCCAACGAGAAAAGGGGCTATGACGATGGCACGCCTTCGGCTCGCTCCAGTGCTTGTAGTAGTAGCTAGGTGGTCCACGGACCTGATTGTAATTTTTATTATCTCTGGAGTTCTTGTACTACCATGATTGAAGATGAATACATTGAAAGTTTCTCACGAACAAAAACTATGATGAACTTTTTTAATAGACAATGAAAATACCAGAAGAAACAAAAAAACAAAAAACAAACAAAGAAAGAAAAAGGGAATAAAAGTTAGACAAAATAAGAAAAGAAATAAAAAAGAAAAAAAAAGAAAAAAACTGCAACAAATATTGCGATCGGGGTTAATGTTAGGATCGATTGCTGATTAGGATATATATCTGCTCGAACAGTCGGTCAATTTCAATATAACAAGTGGCGTGCTTATTCAATCTCTTATCTTCTTCTTACATTTTTGGTGCACCCAGCCTCGTGGTGATACCAGTGCACTAAACTCACATAGCACATTTTAAAATGTTTGATTTGTTTTGTTGTGGAGCACTTTGTGAGAAATTGGGTCGAAGAAGGAAAAAATATTGTGGAACATGTGATAATGGAAGAGCAGCATGCCGACATCCTTACAAAGGCCCTACCCAGAGATACCTCTTCCAAGAGATGAATAAGAAGATTGGCGTAGGTGCTCAGGTGAGTGCATCGAGCTTAAGAGGCAGAATGTTATGATTAATCCTGATGCAGTGTGTTGGATTTTACGTTCAGTTGGGTTTTATATTCTGGATGGATTTTATGTTCTGGCCAGATTTATGTTCCATCTGGTTTCTATGTTATAGCCATGTGCCAGAAGCCCAGGCTAAATAGGTCTAGGCACTTTGTTTTCTGTTAGTTAGTTTACTGACCATGATCAGTCTGTGGGATGACACGGGATCAACCCATTGTGGGCAGCTCAGTTTGTTATGTGTGAAGAAAAGGAAGAAACAGAAGAGACGCAAGTTTTACGCGTCGCCAAAAGCTCCAACCTATAGTGCCCATGTGTGTCTCCCCCCTCCTTGAGTTCTACCACCTCCGAGAGAAAAGAATGAGCAAGAGAATTCGAGGTTTTGCTCCAACAAAATTACAGTCATCCGATGTTCTATTTACACTTCAATTCTACATGTTGAACTTGCTCACCGAGTAAAAGAACTATTAGGGGTTTGACCTAAAACGTTGCATGTAGTTTCGTATCGCATACCAGCAGTTAGTTGCGTTGCAGCTAGAATTTTAATTTGATGTACACATTCTTTTCCGGCTTATATACAAGCAACCCGACCAACTTAATAAAACAACCCATATTATCAACTAGCCAAAATTCAAGTTTGAAGAAAAAAACTACTAAACAAGTTCTAGTTTGCGTAAAATCACCTAACTTGTGATCTGTAGTTTATTTTTACACACTCCCCTCATAGAACTATAATTAACATAATGGATAGAATATGCCAGACGAATTAGACATTCGGAGGTACAAAACATAATTTTATTGGTCTATGATCTCTGTTTTTGACGGAAAACAATACTCTTGTACTGCGTATATTTAGATTTCTGGTTAAGTATATGATCTATTGGTCTAATATCATGTACAATCAACCAGTAATCTCACATATTGTCTGCACTTTAAAAACGTGTGCCGAACAGGAAAACTGAGCATAAGAGCTACAAGCCATCTTACTCCACATACCGATTTAGTATTGTTAAATCATATATACAACATAAACAAAACAAACGGCTTAATGGAATGACCGGTAGTTGGCTGGCATTCCAAACTTTATTTTAAGTTTAATATCGCAGCCAAACAATCTGGATTCCAGCGAGCTGTCAACGTCACATACTACTCCCTCCGTTCCAAATTACTCGTCGCAAAAATGAATGTATCTAGAACTAAAATATATCTAGATACATCCATACCTGCAACAAGTAATTCGGAACGAAGAAAGTATATAGCATGGTGACTAGCTAGAGATTGACTGACCGACATCTAAACTTTATTTTCATATATTCACCTAAAGATATATGACTGACCAGGTCATGGCTGAAACTTTAATCTCATATATTGGATTAAAATCACATACACTGGTACACGTGACAATACCGCTTGACATACAAATTGAGGACCTTCTAGACGACTTATATAATTACAGTTATAATGGACTCAATTAATTAATCCAACATACTGCCATTTAATCACATACAAACTACCTGCCAATTATACTGTCCAAATTCGTGTCCATAAATGGTTCATATGTAGTTGTACGAACGGAACATTTAATCCTTGATCTAATGTGTCCTGGAAATAGTATGACAATATAAACTTACACTAGCAAAATAAATTGTATATGAAAAAAAGGTTTCATGCGCAATTGTGCGAGACACTGTGTGCTTGTTCTTAGAAGAGGAAGTATGTTTTTGGTCCCTCAAGTTTCTCAAAAGTATAGACTTGGTCCCTCAAAATAAATTTGGTACACATTTGGTCCTTCAAGTCTCAAAACCGGGTAATTTTAGTCCAAAACCAGATTTTGATCGGGTTTGACAGCTCAGAATTTGACCGGATAAATAGTATATTAAAAATAATAATAAAAATAATAATGTTTTTGTCATCCAATACGTTTGCATGCGCAAGGCGTGTGCCAATTTTCGTGGTCTTTCGACACTCGAGGTATAAAAACAAAAAAAAAACTGAAATATTTTGGGGTTCAACATGCTCCCATGCACAATGCGCATGCAAATTTCAGTTTTTTAATTTGTTTTCTGAATTTACTGTTTATCATTTCAAACTGGATCAATATCTAGGCGTTCAAAACAGTTAAAGTGGTCAAAATGTGGTTTTGGACTAAACTTACCAGGTTTTGAGACTTGAAGGACCAAATGTGTACCAAATTTTTTTGAGGGACCAAGTCTATACTTTTAGGAAATTTGAGGGATAAAAACATACTTTTCTCTTCTTAGAACGATAACAATATTTACCTCTTCTATTTCATCATTATCTAACCACTTATTAGCCGTTGTTGACGTATAAATGTGTTGCCTAGTCTCTTTCATCAGATCGGTCTTTTGATTGCATTGGCTAGATCATGCACTTCTACATGGTATCAGAGCCAAGAGGTCTTGAGCTGAGCTCAAGACCCGACTGGCGCAATTAAATTGCAGCCCACTTTCGGTCCACGTTTATGCCAGAGGAAGCCACACATGAGGGAAAGTGTTAACGTATAAATGTGTTGCCCAGTCTCTTCCATTAGAACGGTCTTTTGGTTGTATTGGCTAGAGCATGCACTTCTACAACAGTAAATAACAATAATATATACCATATTCTAGTACCTAGAGAATTTTTCTTCTTTATCATCTCACATCAGATGAAGAAGCAATATGACTTTCTTCCACCTTCTATGTGACCCCACAGCAAATGTACCATTCCCATGTGTTGATTTCATCTTTCATTTGATGATTCACTTCTAGTGATGTTAGTAAACCCAGCGCAAGTGGTTTTCTCCATCACATTGTACATAGGCTATTTTCACTGCCCTTGCCCTTTCCATGCAAAAAGGATAAAAAAATCTGTGTCATGAGTTTAGGTACATCAATTTGTTTTTCTTTTTTGAATTAAGGAGCTCAACCAAGCCACATTTTCATTCATCATGAAAATTGCTTATACAATAATTATTTGGATCAGGGAAAGAGAAGAAGAAAAACATGGCATGAGCTAAATTAAACTCCCATGTGACATGCATGATGCAACATGAACATTTACTGCTTTCCGCTACACCAGAAAATCAACAATCCAAAAGCAAATCTTAGCAAACTTCAGCTCTTTCTTAAGATTTTACGCAAAATAAAAAACAGAACACAAACAGCTAAACAGGAAGCCTCAATTAGGTTTGCCTTGATGGAACGACCATTGCATTTTAGATTTTTATCTTTTCGTACTTCAAGGAAATTGAAAATAAAAAAGAGGTGTTGAGATTGATATCTTTCTATCGTCAAGCAATTTTCATTTGCGACAGAACCTCCCGTACACTATCATAGTACGTTTAAACATTAGTGGGGTAGATTGGTGTCATTTCCCTACACTAGGACACCAATATATGGAACCATCATCAGGGAAAAATGTTGTAGTTTACTGTACTTTAACTTGTGTGTTTTCAAGAGTCATGTCGTAAAATGAAATTTTAAAATAAGGTAGGATGTTGCTCTTGCAAAAGAGGCCAGTATGCTAGTTCTTATAAAAAAAATATAAACTGCTCCCATGTTAAATAGCCAACAAGTGCAACATGCTGGCATGTTTACTTCGGTACAACACATCTCTGTTTGGAAGATATACAAATAACTAAGTAACAATTCTAGACCAAAATTATTATTGTAGGGCATTAATTATAGCGCCACACGACTCTTCTTCGTGACAGAGGGACCAGCTTCATGGTCATTCTTGCTCACCCTTTCCTTCTTCATAAGACTTGTAATTTCAGCTATTAGGTCTTCCTTCTCGATCACGTATCCATGGACAGTGTCTCTGATTGGCATCAGTCTTTCCAGCGTGAAGCTAATTGCCCTCTCCTCCATGTCGATGATTTTTCTGTTGATCGTCCTAATCTGCAGAGGAAATTAAATGCCACATAAAATTTATTGAACATTTATATGCAATATGTACTGCTCATGGAATACAAAAGGTATATGCACAATTATGTACCCAGCGCAATCTTTGGGTGAGACCATTCCTACGACAAAACAGCCTGACGGCGGAAGATATATCCAATTCATTTTGGGCCTTCTCCTTTTGCTCGCGCAGGTAGCGCCGCACCTCCTGCTCCTTGCTCCTCCTTATCATTCTTTCTTGCTCCCTAGTGAGCCTGCTTGAGTGCACCAAAGCATTCTCACTAGACTGCTGTTCTTGAATGACTGGGATATGCTCGGGAATATGAGGCATTATTGTCTTAGAAAAGAGGTTGACATTTGGAGCGGCCCCCATGGTTGGTGGCTGCGCTGCTGGAGGTAGTGGTGGCGCCGATGCTTCAACTGGAACATACATAAAAAATTATAATCGTTGATGCACAAATGGATTTTGTGCGCGAAAAAGTCAGAACATATTCATGGATTACAAACCATTTTCGTCATTGTGGCCATTCAAGATCGACAACAGCATTGATATTTCCTTCTGCTGGTATGCGTCATTAGCTACTGGAGGCCAGTTGATGTTTAAATTCAGTGGGGCTTCGTTGGAGTCCTCAACTGTACACATCGCTCGCTCCGACATAACGATGCTTGCCATGAGTTTGAGCACCCACTCGCCAGCGTGGCGGCGCAAACTGAAAATAGGATGAAACGAAATTAGGGTTGCTACATGCATTCCAGGGATAATTAGCTTGAGTAACCTAGAATTAATGAATGAGTCTGAGACACTTACTTTATGTATTCAGTCGTGGTCTGTTCGCCAATGTAATGGCGATCAAGGATAGCATGTTCAAACGTTCCACGAGTCTTACTGGCATGGAGAAAGAGGCGGAATAGTCGAGTCTCTGCAAAATTACATTTGGAAATTTTATCAAGAAATGAATGTTGCGATCAGCCTTGCAAGGTACGACCCCCGCAAAAAAAAGGTACCTACTAGAAATTTATCCAGGATCAAATTAGTTAAAGTTTTTTTTTTGCGGGGTCAAATTAGTTAAAGTTTGGACCAGTGTCTTGCAGGAAATACAGTAGTAAATACATATACTATAACAGTGGTTGAATGCATGCATGCATGCATGCATACCATTTCGGGACCTGATTACCCTGACGACAAAACAGTCGGTGCATTGCAGTCGCCCTGGAAGGAGAGGCACGAATCCTTCTTCATCCACCTCCATGGAGCCTACCTTGGGGCCGCCATTGGTACCGCTGCCACCGGTTTGGTATAGTTTGTCCTCCATGGGGCCAACGTTTGGATCATCGTGCTCCATGAGGCCAACGTCGGGAGCACCAGTGGCGCCGCTGCCTCCTGTTTGGTTTACTTTGTCTCCTACGAGCGCCTCCGCAATGTCATAATGACCATGCCGCGCGAATAACTCAGGGTCCATGAGCTGGAGGCTGTCTGGGGAAGAAGGGGTCGGCTGGCCTAGCATTTGTTGGTGTAGGACGGCCGTCCCCGGCACATGATCGGAGGGTGCCGCCTGGATATTGGGCTGAGCTTGAGCGAGGAGCGCCGGCATCAGTATCTGCCCGTCGAAGCCATTGGCGGACGCCTCTCCTGGTGTTTGCTGGTGTTGGACGGGCGGTGGCGCCGGGGCCTGAAACTGCATGGGACCAAAATTTTGGTTACAGAAGAGGCACGGACGTAATCGTTCGTACTAGGACCTATGCCACTGCAGGCTGAAGTAAGTACCTGAGCCTGACCGTCGTTGTCGTTGGACACCGTATGTGGGCCTGTGCCCTGTGGCATGAGGAGATGAGCCGCCGGAGGATCCTGCTGGGGTTCGGCGATGACGGCCGTGTGAACCATGAAATCCTCTCCGTCCAAGGCGTCGAGGTCGAGGAACTGCTCGATGTCGAAGTAGCCGTCGTTTGCGTCGGGCAGTGTGTCTGGATTGACGACTTGAGTCGCCAGAGGATCCTGCTGGGCCGCGGAAACCATGAATCCCTCTTTGTCCAAGGCGTCGAGGTCGAGGAACTGCTCGACGTCGAAGTCGCCGTCGTACTCCATGGCGAATCGCTGGAGGGGACTGTCCGGATCGCTGGTGAGAGTATAGTAGGCGCGGCTTGTGGGGAAGTTGGGAGGGATCTCTACGACGGCGGGGGAGGGGTTTATATGGGAAAAAAATTCTATGAGATCAGGTCTCACGGATTAGCAGGTGAGACCCATTCTGATGGATGACACGTGACATTCACAAATCACAAAGCATCCACCCCACCCCCCACCTGAAATCAGGGGGGAGGGGGGGATTAGATGCTTTGTGATTTGTGAATGCCACATGTCATTCATCAGGACGGGTCTCACCTGATTTATATGAGACCTGGTCTCATATAATTTTTTTCCGTTTATATGCGCCGAGGAGCGGGAGTTAGCGCGCGGTTCGAGTGGATGCGGCGGTTGCCGCGCGCGCGCAACGCGCATTTTTTTGTTTCCCTCGTGAAAATTTGTGCCTCTTTTCTTTCTTAATTTGCTTGCGTGCTCGTTTTGCTTCTTAATTTGGCTCGTGTCACGTACCGCGTACACGGTGCCGAGTGTGCATCCTCGTGCAAAGGTCAGGCTGTGTGAAAATGGCAATTGCACGGTTAATCAGCTTTACAGCATCTCGATCGATCATTTTCTACGCTTGTTACTGAAAAGAGGATGAAGATTAAACTTGGTGCACGGTTGCACGCAAACAAGTTCCCATTTAGTTTTTTTTATGAGAAAACTTTCAATCTATTCATCAAATGTCATGATAGTACAAAGAATACCGAAAATAATAAAAATTACATCAAGGTCCATTGATCACCTAGCGATGACTACAAGCGTTGGAGCGAGCCGAAGGCGCACCACCGTCATTACCCCTTCGTCACCAGAGCTGCACAAAACTTGTTTTAGTAGACAGTCGGAAAGTTGTTGTGCTAAGGCCCCACAGGACCAGCGCACCAGAACAACAATCGCCGTTGATGAAGAGAAGCGTAGATCGGAAGAGTCTAACTTATAGACACACGAACGTAGACGCACCAAGACTGGATCCATGAAGATCCATCAAAGAAAAACACCGGCCGAATCCCACGTGATCAGCCGGAGACACACTTCCACACGCCTTCCGACGACATTGTACGCATCGCCGGAAAAGAGGTTAGGCGGAGAGGGCCTTATTCCAACTACGGGAAGCCGCCACCCTCTCGACTTTCTGAATAGGACACAAACCCTAATTAACCTTAAACAAAGACCCTAAAACGGAGCACGAGCCCTCCCACCAGCAAGGGTCGAGGTCCACCGTATCTCCATGGCCCTAACGCCACCGAAAACAAGGCGGATCTACGGCCGTCCGGCGGGAGGCGAGAAGACCCTCGCCCTGGAGTTCTTCTGCCTCTTTCATCTGGCTGCTTTCATTCTAACTTAAGCAAATTGTAAGAGGCTCGGGCTCATTATTTTCTACTAAAACGATAAATAATCGCAGGTATGGTGTTGATAATTGGAGCCAACAACTAAGAGCATCTTAAAGGGTGCCCCCTACTCTCTCTCTCTCTCCCTACTTGCTCGCTTCGGATAAAATAGACAAAACCAAATCTCCCCTATTTTCTATGTGCTCATTTTTCTTCAAATCTTCTCACATGTATGGGCGGGACGGGATGGGGTTGTGCGGCGAACAAATCACCTCAGTACGGATCACGCGACCCAATCACATAGCCTTTGTTTTTGAGACTCCTCTCTCTC
>NC_041380.1:42227018-42252094 GCF_002162155.2 Triticum dicoccoides
AGCTAGTCATTGCTTGCCATCCTCTCCTCTCACTTCTCTCACTTCATCAAGCCGCCACCCAGCTCGGGCCACACTCCTGGACATCCATGGGCAGCCACAAAATCCAAGAGGAGCTCGAGCGTAATAACACTCAAGTATAGGGGGTCGTTTGTAGTCTTTTTTGATAAATAAGAGTGTCGAAACCAACGAGGAGCTAAAGGTAGAACAAATATTTTCTCAAGTTCTATCGACCACCGATACAACTCTACGCATAGTTGACGTTTGCTTTACCTAAAACAAGTATGAAACTATTTTGCAAGAATAAAACTATGAGTACTTTGCGGGAATAAAACTATGAATAAATTGCAAGACAATAAAAGTAGATAGATTTTGTCAACAAGAAAGTCATTTGTCCTTAGGTGATCGATAACTAAACCGGTGATCATTGTTGCAATTTTATATTAGGAAGAAGCATGAGCTAACATACTTTCTCTACTTGGGTCATATGCACTTAAGATTGGAACTCTAGCAAGCATCCACAACTACTAAAGATCATTAAGGTCGTAAAACCCAACCATAGCATTAAGTATCAAGTCCTCTTTATCCCATACGCAATGACCCTCAAACTCGGGCATGTGCTTCTGTCACTCACGCAACCCACCATAAGCGAACCAATAACGTATTGCAACACCCTACAGAGGGGATCCCTCCGTTTGCATGACACGGAGGGCACCGTAGGACAACAACAAAATAAAATATACAACTCAAACCAATCATGATCATCTATCAACCCATAGGACAAAACAGATCTACTCAAACATCATAGGATAACCATATATCATTGGGAAATAATATATAATGTTGAGCACCATGTTTACATAGAGATTACATCGGGGAGAAGGGGTGTTACACCGCTGCATAGAGGGGGAGAAAGTTGGTGTTGAGGGTAACAAGATTATTGATGTAGATCGCTGTCACGATCCTTGCCCCGGCGGCACTCCGGCGCCACCGGGAGAGAGGGGGAGAGAACCCCCTCCTTCTTCTTCTTGGCCTCCCCCTAGATGGGACGAGAGTTCCTCCTCTAGTTTATGGCCTCCATGGCGGTGGAGGGGCGGGAGCCCCTCCGAGATTGGATCTTCCTTTCTGTTCTCTTATGTTTCGCGTTCCTGTTTTCTGGCCGAAAACCGTTTCTTATATTTCCGGAGATCCGTAACTCCGGTTGCGCTGAGATTTTAACACGATTTTTTTCCGGGTATAAGATTACTTGCGCCCGAAGTAGAGATCCAACTGACGGACGGGGTGAGCACAACCCACCACCGTGCGCCTGGCCCCTGGGGCGCGCCCTGGTCTATCTTGGGGGCTGTGGGGCCCTCTTTGCGTTGATTCCAAGTCCCAAAAATCACATATATTCCAAAATAATTCTCTGTAAATTTTTATCGTGTTTGGACTTCGCTTGATTTGGATATTCTGCGAAACAAAAACATGCAAAAACAGGAACTGGCACTGGACACTAGATCAATAGGTTAGTCCAATAAATCATATTAAATGTTGCCAAAAGTATGTGAAAGTTCTATAATAATGGCATGAAACAATCAAAAAAGATTGATACGACGAAGACGTATCGACATCCCCAAACTTAATTCCTGCTCGTCCTCGAGTAGGTAAATAATAAAAAAGATAACTTTTGATGTGGAATGCTACCTAGCATAAACTTGATCATATGTCTAGTCATGGCATGAATATTTAGACATAAATGATTCAAATCAATAGTCTATAATTTGGCATAAAGACATCAATACTCAGGCATCCCAACAAACAATCGTGTCCTTCAAAATATCAATGCTAAAGAAAGCTATCCCTACAAAATTATATAGTCTTGTCATGCTCCGTCTTTTTAACACAAAGTATTTATCATGCACAACCCCGATGACAAGCCGAGCAATTCGTTCATACTTTTTAACACACTTAAGTTTTTTCAATCCTCACGCAATACATGAGCGCAAGCCATGGATATAGCACTATGGATGGAATAGAATATGATGATAGGGATAAATATAAAGAAGACAAAAATTAAGAAAGTCTCACATCGACGCGGCTAACCAACGGGCTATGGAGATGCCCATCAATTGATATCAATGCGGGGAGTAGGGATTTCCATGCAACGAATGCACTAGGAGTTATAAGTGTATGAAAGCTCAATATGAAAACTAAGTGGGTGTGCGTCTAACTCTATAATGAAAAATTCTCACCAGTATATGAAAGTGACAACATAGGAGACTCTCTATATGAAAAACATGGTGCTACTTTGAAGCACAAGTTTGGAACTAGCATGCCCCTTCTCTTCCTTCTTTCGTTCATTTTTTTCTTTTTCTCCTTTTTCTCTTTCCTTTTTTTCTTTTTTTTTCTTTTGGTCTGGAGTCTCATCCTGACTTGTGGGGGAATCATAATATCCCTCATCCATTCCTTACTGGGACAATGCTCTAATAATGAATAATGATGACCGGCACACTTTTATTTACTTACAACTCAATATTACAACTCGATACCTATAATAAAATATGACTCCATATGAATGCCTCTGGCGGTGTACCAGGATGTGCAATGATCTAGCGTAACATTTATAAAAAATGATGAACAGTGGTTGAGCCACAACTACCATGTCGGCTATATGATCATGCAAAGCAATGACAATGAATGCTCAAGTCATCAAAATGGAAGTGGTGAAAGTTGCATGGCAATATATCTCGGAATGGTTGTGGAAAGGCCATAATAGGTAGGTATAGTGGCTGTTTTGAGGAAGATATAATAAGCCTTATGTGTGATAGAGTGTATCATATCATGGGGTTTGGATGCACCTGTGAAGTTTGCACCAACTCTTGAGGTGAGAAAAGGGTAATGCAAGGTACCATAGAGGCTAGCAAATTGTGGAAAGGTAAGAGTGCGTATATTCCATTGAATCACATTAGTCATAAAGAACTCATGTACTTATTGCAAAATTTTATTAGCCCTTGAAGCAAAGTACTACTACACATGCCCCTAGGGGGATAGATTGGTAGAAAAAGACCATCGCTCGTCCCCGACCGCCAGTAATATGGAAGACAATCAATAATAAATCATGCTCCAACTTCATAGCATAACGAGAGACTACACGTGCATGCTTCGGGAATCAAAAACCATAACACCAATATTCTTACTAACCACAACCGTTTACTAGTACCTCCCACATATTCCATCTCTATATCACGAACATATTTGAAGGAATCAAACATATCATATTCAGTGATCCACAAGTGACCAATTCTTGCTGACTCGCTGAATAGATATAAGTGAAGCATGAGAGTTTAATTCTTTCTACAGAATACCATGCTCTAATAAATATAAGTGAAGCAAAAGAGCATTCTACAAACAATGGTTTTCTATGCAAAGAGAAACATGCAATCCAAACTTCAAATGATATAAGTGAAGCACATGAAGCATTCTATAAAGCCATACTCAAAATATATAAGTAAAGTGCAATGAGCATTCTATAAATCAACCATGGACTATATCATACCAACATGGTGCATAAAACAAAAGTGAAAATCAAACACAAAAGATGCTCCAAGATTTACACATATCACCTGAACGAAACAAAAACGAAAACATACCAATACTTGTTGAAGAAAGATGGGATGCCTTCCGGGGCATCCCCAAGCTTAGACGCTTGAGTCTCCTTGAATATTTACTTGGGGTTCCTTGGGCATCCCCAAGCTTGAACTCTTGCCTCTCCTCCTTCTCCTCATGTCGATACCTCCTAGATCTTTAAACACTTCATCCACATAAAACTTAATAGAAAACCAGTGAGATCTGTTAGTATAATAATGTAAATCACTACTTTAAGTACTATTGAAAACCCATACATATTTTGTTTTTGCATTTTATCTACTGTATTTTAACTTTTCCATGGCTTATACCACCGATAGAATCGATAGTTTCGTCAAAACAAGCAAACCAATGCATCAAAAACAGAATATGTCTTAAACAGGACAGTCTGTAGCAATCTGAACATCTACCATACTTCTGGTACTCCAACAATTCTGAAACATTAGAAAAAATAAAAAAAAATAGAAATACTGTGCAAAAAGTTTCAGAAACTTTTGACGTTCCAGTAAAAAATGTAAAACCACGCACTACAGCAAAAGTTTATGTTTTTGCACCGCACATACCAACAAGCAATCTAATCATCCTAAAGGCAAATTTTGGCTCACTATTTTTATGATACAATGGATTTGTATAAGGGGATAATTATTTTTATGAGAATTTTCATGAAAAATTCTACATTGTTTCCATGACCATGAACACAAGTATTCAAGGTCGACCCTCACTTCTCCAATGCATCACCTTTCAATCGCTTCTCTTTTTGAAAAAGTTTTTAGGTTCCCCTCTATATTTTTTGTTTTTTAACTTTATAAAAGCACTCAACAGAAATAAATGACTCTCTAAAACTTCTGGGTTGTCTCCCCGGCAGCGCTTTCTTTAAAGCCATTAAGCTATGCATAAAGTGCTCAAATAATGGATCTACCTGGATCCCAAGGTATATCAAAGCCAATTGTAATTAACAATGATTTGGCATTTAGTAGTGAGCACAAAGCAACATATATCATGCAATGACGAAGTCTAAATCTCTTCCTATGCATCGGCATGTCATACAAGAACAATTCATGCACATCAAGTAAAGGCCAATGCATAGTATAAGCAATTTCTTGCAATTCTATCCTGTTGGAAACATAGAGAGGCCGAGATGTAGTTCCTCTCTCATAATAATTGCAAGGAGAGCAGAAAAAACATCATATTATATTCATCAAAATCATCATGTGCAACGGTAAAAGGCAACCCATCAATGTAATCCTTAATAAGTGCAAACTTCTCCAATATAGTAGTTTCAGGAATTCAAAAAGATAATAGGGTTATCATGTGTGGGTGCAATAGCAACAATTTCATTCTTAACATAAGGAACTATAGCAAGTTCATATCCATAAGCATAATTCATATGGGCATCTTGGACACAAGCATAGCAAGCATCAAGTTCATCAAAAAAAGATATTTCAAATGAATCAACGGGATCATAGCAATTATCACAGCATTCATCCTTCGGTAAGTGTGAAGGGAAATTAAATAATGTATGGGTTAAAGAGTTACTCTCGTGGGCACGGGTAGCTAATCCGCTCTTCCTCCTTTTGTTCTTCGCTCTTCTCATCATCTTTTTCATCCAATAAGCTCACAATTTCATCAATTTTTTCTTCCATATACTCCTACAAAATATTAGTCTCTTCTTGGACAGTGGAGACTTTCTCAATAAACTCATTAATATAAGCATTAAAAGCATAGTTTTCACAGCAATATTTAAGTATGGAAAAAATTTCAGATTCGTAAAGAGTAGTATCATACTTTTCAATCAAAGAAGCAATTTCATAAGCACCCTTAAAAGCAACAAATTCTTCAATTTGTTCAATATCATAATAATTGTGAACACCCTTGGCATAAGAAGATAAGATTCCATTATCACTAAACTCACATTGGTAGGGAAGGTGTTTTTTAGGGTCTTCAGAACAACAAGTAAAATCATTTATTTCGCATAAATTCCAAGCATAGCATTGCATAGTATTAATTTGATGCAGTAAAAGTTTCCCTTTTTGAGATAAATGGTGTCGCACAAAATGTGCATGCTCATGTAATGATTTGCTCTCAACTAAGCTAGTTGGTGTTTCAGCACGAGCACATAGGGATGGAAGATGATCCAAGTAGAAAGCTTCAGCAGTATAATAGATTTTGGGTGGTTCTTCAACCATTGGTTTAGTAGGTGCAACTGATTTCTTCTGTATTTTGTGTTTCCTACCCATAACTAAAGATAGAAAACAAGACCATAAAAATAAAAACTACTTAGTGATAAGGCAAAAGAGCACACAAGAGAATATTCACACCACGCTATTGCTCCCCGGCGATGGCGCCAGAAAAAGGTCTTGATAACCCACAAGTATAGAGGATCGTTTGTAGCCTTTTTCGATAAATAAGAGTGTCGAACCCAATGAGGAGCTAATGGTAGAACAAATATTTTCTCAAGTTCTATCGACCATCGATACAACTCTACGCACACTTGAAACAAGTATGAAACTATTTTGCAAGAATAAAACTACGCGTACTTTGTAGGAATAAAACTACGAATAAATTGCAAGACAATAAAAGTAGATAGCTTTTTTCAACAAGAAATTCATTTGTCTCTAGGTGATCGATAACTAAACGGGTGATCATTGTTGTAATTTTATATGAGGGAGAGGCATGAGCTAACATACTTTCTCTATGTGGATCATATGCACTTATGATTGGAACTCTAGCAAGCATCCGCAACTACTAAAGATCATTAAGGTCGTAAAACCCAACCATAGCATTAAGTATCAAGTCCTCTTTATCCCATACGCAATGACCCCCAAACTCGGGTCTGTGCTTCTGTCACTCATGCCACCCACCATAAGCGAACTGTTAACATATTGCAACACCCTATAGCGGGGATCCCTCCATTTGCATGACACGTCGGGCACCGTACGACAACACCAAAATAAAATATACAACTCAAACCAATCATGATCATCTGTCAACCCATAGGACAAAACTGATATACTCAAACATCATAGGATAACCACATATCATTGGAAAATAATATATAGTGTTGAGAACCATGTTTAAGTAGAGATTACAACAGGGAGAAGGGGTGTTACAGCGTTGCATAGAGGGGAAGAAAGTTGGTGTTGACGGTAGCAAGATTGTTGATGTAGATCGTTGTCACGATCCTCGCCCCGGCGGCACTCCAGTGCCATCGGGAGAGAGGGGGAGAGTGTTGGGGAACGTAGTAATTTCAAAAAAAAATCCTACACACACGCAAGATCATGGTGATGCACATCAACGAGAGGGGAGAGTGTTGTCTACGTACCCTCATAGACCGGAAGCGGAAGCGTTAGCAGAACGCGGTTGATGTAGTCGTACGTCTTCACGGCCCGACCGATCAAGTACCGAAACTACGACACCTCCGAGTTCTAGCACATGTTCAGCTCGATGACGATCCCCGGACTTCGATCCAGCAAAGTCTCGGGGATGAGTTCCGTCAGCACGACGGCGTGGTGACGATCTTGATATTCTACCGTCGCAGGGCTTCGCCTAAGCACCGCTACAATATTATCGAGGATTATGGTGGAGGGGGGCACCGCACACGGGTAAGAGATCAATGATCAATTGTTGTGTCTCTAGGGTGCCCCCCTGCCCATGTATATAAAGGAGTGGAGGAGGGGGCCGGCCAAGGAGGGTGGCGCGCCCAAGGGGGGAGTCCAACTCCCACCGGGAGTAGGACTCCCCTTTTTCCTATTAGGAGTAGGAGAGGGAAGGAAGAGGAAGGAGGACGGAAGGAAAGGGGGGGCCGGCCCCCCTCCCAATTCGGATTGGGCTTGGGGGGGGCGCCCCCTCCCTTGCTCCTTTCCCCTCCTTTCCACTAAGGCCCAATAAGGCCCATATACCTCCCGGGGGGTTCCGATAACCTCTCGATGATCCGGTATAGTCCCAATCTCACCCGGAACCTTTCCGGTGTCCAAATATAGTCGTCCAATATATCGACCTTTATGTCTCGACCATTTCGAGACTCCTCGTCAAGTCCGTGATCACATCCAGGACTCCAAACAACCTTCGGTACATCAAAATATATAAACTCATAATGAAACTGTCATCGTAACGTTAAGCGTGCGGACCCTACGGGTTCGAGAACAATGTAGACATGACCGAGACACGTCTCCGGTCAATAACCAATAGCGGAACCTAGATGCTCATATTGGCTCCTACATATTCTACGAAGAACTTTATCGGTCAGACCGCATAACAACATACGTTGTTCCCTTTGTCATCGGTATGTTACTTGCCCGAGATTCAATCGTCGGTATCTCAATACCTAGTTCAATCTCGTTACCGGCAAGTCTCTTTACTCGTTCCGTAATACATCATCTTGCAACTAACTTATTAGTTGCATTGCTTGCAAGGCTTAAGTGATGTGCATTACCGAGAGGGCCCAGAGATACCTCTCCGACAATCGGAGTGACAAATCCTAATCTCGAAATACGCCAACCCAACAAGTACCTTCGGAGACACCTGTAGAGCACCTTTATAATCACCCAGTTACGTTGTGACGTTTGGTGGCACACAAAGTGTTCCTCCGGTAAACGGGAGTTGCATAATCTCATAGTCATAGGAACAAACTAAATTCTCAAGTGCTATGCTAACGGAATGGGTCAAGTCAATTACATCATTCTCTAATGATGTGACCCCATTAATCAAATGACAACTCATGTCTATGGCTAGGAAACTTAACCATCTTTGATTCAACGAGCTAGTCAAGTAGAGGCATACTAGTGACATACTGTTTGTCTATGTATTCACACATGTATTATGTTTCCAGTTAATACAATTCTAGCATGAATAATAAACATTTATCATGATATAAGGAAATAAATAATAACTTTATTATTGCCTCTAGGGCATATTTCCTTCAGTCTCCCACTTGCACTAGAGTCAATAATCTAGTTCACATCGCCATGTGATTTAACATCAATAGTTCACATCACCATGTGATTAACACCCATAGTTCACATCGACATGTGACCAACACCCGAAGGGTTTACTAGAGTCAATAATCTAGTTCAAATTGCTATGTGATTAACACCCAAAGAATACTAAGGTGTGATCATGTTTTGCTTGTGAGAGAAGTTTAGTCAACTAGTCTGCCATATTCAGATCCGTACGTACTTTGCAAATTTCTATGTCAACAATGCTCTGCACGGAGCTACTCTAGCTAATTGCTCCCACTTTCAATATGTATCCAGATTGAGATTTAGAGTCATTTGGATCAGTGTCAAAATTTGCATCGATGTAACCTTTTACGACGAACCTTTTGTCACCTCCATAATCGAGAAACATATCCTCATTCCACTAAGGATAATTTTGACCAATGTCCAGTGATCTACTCCTAGATCACTATTGTACTCCTTTGCCAAACTCAGGACAGGGTATACAATAGGTCTGGTACACAACATGGCATACTTTATAGAACCTATGGCTGAGGCATAGGGAATGACTTTCATTCTCTCTCTATCTTCTGCCGTGGTCGGGTTTTGAGTCTTACTCAACTTCACACCTTGTAACACAGGCAAGGACTCCTTCTTCAACTGTTCCATTGTGAACTACTTCAAAATCTTGTCAAGGTATGTACTCATTGAAAAAACTTATCAAGCGTATTGATCTATCTCTATAGATCTTGATGCTTAATATGTAAGCAGCTTCACTGAGGTCTTTCTTTGAAAAACTCCTTTATGCTTTGCAGAATAATTCTACATTATCTCCGATCAACAATATGTCTTTCACATATACTTATGAGAAATGTTGTCCGAATCATGTTAAAATGTTGTCCGAATCACATTATCTCCGATGAGAGTTTCTCACTCGTATCTATGCTTAAGTCTGTCCGAATCATGTTAGCAATTGCCCTATTTAACGTGAATGCAGCTGTCTCTAATGCATAACCCCAAAACGATAGTGGTAATCGGTAAGAGACATCATAGATCGCACCATATCTAATAAAGCACGGTTACGACGTTCGGACACACCATTACACTGTGGTGTTCCAGGTGGCGTGAGTAGTGAAACCATTTCACATTGTTTTAACTGAAGGCCAAACTCGTAACTCAAATATTTTACTTCTGCGATCATATCGTAGAAACTTTTATTTTTCTTACGATGATTCTCCACTTCACTCTGAAATTCTTTGAACTTTTCAAATATTTCAGACTTGTGTTTCATCAAGTAGATATACTCATATCTGCTCAAATCATCTGTGAAGGTCAGAAAATAATGATACCTGCTGCGAGCCTCAATATTCATCGGACCACATACATCAGTATGTATGATTTCCAACAAATCTGTTGCTCGCTCCATTGTTCTGGAGAACAAAGTCTTAGTCATCTTTGCCCATGAGGCATGGTTCGCAAGCATCAACTGATTCATAATCAAGTGATTCCAAAAGCCCATCAGCATGGATTTTCTTCATGCGCTTTACACCAATATGACCTAAACGGCAGTGCCACAAATAAGTTGCACCATCATTATTAACTTTGCATGTTTTGGTTTCAATACTATGAATATGTGTATCACTACGATCGAGATCCAACGAACCATTTTCATTGGGTGTATGACCATAGAAGGTTTTATTCATGTAAACAGAACAACAATTATTCTCTAACTTAAATGAATAACCATTTTGCAATAAACATGATCAAATCATATTCATGCTCAACGCAAACACCAAATAACATTTATTTAGGTTTAACACTAATCCCGAAAGTATAGGGAGTGTGCGATGATGATCACATCAATCTTGGAACCACTTCCAACACACATCGTCACTTCACCCTTAACTAGTCTCTGTTCATTCTGCAACTCCTGTTTCGAGTTACTATTCTTAGCAACTGAACCAGTATCAAATACCGAGGGGTTGTTACGAACACTAGTAAAATACACATCAATAATCTGTATATCAAATATACCTTTGTTCACTTTGCCATCCTTCTTATCCGCCAAATACTTGGGGCAGTTCCGCTTCCAGTGACCAGTCCCTTTGTAGTAGAAGCACTTAGTCTCAGGCTTAGGACCAGACTTGGGCTTCTTCACTTGAGCAGCAACTTGCTTGCCGTTCTACTTGAAGTTCCCTTTCTTTCCCTTTCCCTTTTCTTGAAACTAGTGGTCTTGTTAATCATCAACACTTGATGCTCTTTCTTGATTTCTACCTTCATCAATTTCATCATCATGAAAAACTCGGGAATCATTTACGTCATCCCTTGCATACAATATTTCATCACGAAGTTCAACTAACTTGGTGATGGTGACTAGAGAATTCTGTCAATCACTATTTTATCTGGAAGATTAACTCCCACTTGATTCAAGTGATTGTAGTACCCAGACAATTTGAGCACATGCTCACTGCTTGAGCTATTCTCCTCCATCTTTTAGCTATAGAACTTGTTGGAGACTTCATATCTCTCAACTCGGGTATTTGCTTGAAATATTAACTTCAACTACTGGAACATCTAATATGGTCCATGACGTTCAAAACGTCTTTGAAATCCTGATTCTAAGCTGTTAAGCATGGTGCACTAAACTATCAAGTAGTCATCATATTGAGCTAGCCAAACGTTCATAACGTCTGCATCTACTCCTGCAATAGGTATGTCACCTAGCGGTGCATTAAGGACATAATTCTTCTGTGCAGCAATGAGGATAAACCTTAGATCACGGATCCAATCCGCATCATTGCTACTAACATCTTTCAACTTAGTTTTCTCTAGGAACATATCAAAATAAAACAAGGGAGCTAAACGCGAGCTATTGATCTACAACATAGATATGCTAATACTACCAGGACTAAGATCATGATAAATTAAAGTTCAATTAATCATATTACTTAAGAACTCCCACTTAGAAAGGCATCCCTCTAATCTTCTAAGTGATCACGTGATCCAAATCAACTAAACCATAACTGATCATCACGTGAAATGGAGTAGTTTTCAATGGTGAACATCATTATGTTGATCATATCTACTATATGATTCACGCTCGACCTTTCGGTCTCAGTGTTCCGAGGCCATATCTGCATATGCTAGGCTCGTCAAGTTTAACCTGAGTATTCTGCGTGTGCAAAACTGGCTTGCACCCGTTGTAGATGGACGTAGAGCTTATCACACCCGATCATCACGTGGTGTCTGGGCACGACGAACTTTGGCAACGGTGCATACTCAGGGAGAACACTTTTATCTTGAAATTTAGTGAGAGATCATCTTATAATGCTACCGTCAATCAAAGCAAGATAAGATGCATAAAAGATAAACATCACATGCAATCAATATAAGTGATATGATATGGCCATCATCATCTTGTGCTTGTGATCTCCATCTCCTAAGCATCGTCATGATCACCATCGTCACCGGCGCGACACCTTGATCTCCATCGTAGCATCGTTGTCGTCTCGCCAATCTTATGCTTCTACGACTATCGCTACCGCTTAGTGATAAAATAAAGCATTACAGGGAGATTGCATTGCATACAATAAAGCGACAACCATATGGCTCCTGCCAGTTGCCGATAACTTGGTTACAAAACATGATCATCTCATACAATAAAATTTAGCATCATGCCTTGACCATATCACATCACAACATGCCCTGCAAAAACAAGTTAGACGTCCTCTACTTTGTTTGTTGCAAGTTTTACGTGGCTGCTACGGGCTTAGCAAGAACCAATCTTACCAACGCATCAAAAACCACAACGATAGTTTGTCAAGTTGGTGCTGTTTTAACCTTCGCAAGGACCGGCCATAGCCACACTTGGTTCAACTAAAGTTGGAGAAACTGACACCCGCCAGCCACCTGTGCGCAAAGCACGTCGGTAGAACCAGTTTCGCGTAAGCGTACGCGTAATGTCGGTCCGGGCCGCTTCATCCAATAATACCGCCGAACCAAAGTATGACATGCTGGTAAGCAGTATGACTTATATCACCCACAACTCACTTGTGTTCTACTCGTGCACAACATCAACGCATAAAACCTAGGCTCGGATGCCACTGTTGGGGAACGTAGTAATTTCAAAAAAAAATCCTACGCACACGCAAGATCATGGTGATGCACAGCGACGAGAGGGGAGAGTGTTGTCTACGTATCCTCGTAGACCAGAAGCGGAAGCGTTAGCACAATGCGGTTGATGTAGTCGTACGTCTTCACGGCCCGACCGATCAAGCACCGAAACTACGGCACCTCCGAGTTCTAGCACACGTTCAGCTCGATGACGATCCCCGGACTCTGATCCAGCAAAGTGTCGGGGATGAGTTCCATCAGCACAACGACGTGGTGACGATCTTGATGTTCTACCGTCGCAGGGCTTCTCCTATGCACCGCTACAATATTATCGAGGATTATGGTGGAGGGGGGCACCGCACACGGCTAAGAGATCAATGATCAATTGTTGTGTTTCTGGGGTGCCCCCCTGCCCCTGTATATAAAGGAGTGGAGGAGGGGGCCGGCCAAGGAGGGTGGCGCGCCCAAGGGGGGGAGTTCAATTCCCACCGGGAGTAGGACTCCCCTTTTTCCTATTAGGAGTAGGAGAGGGAAGGAAGAGGAAGGAGGGAGGAAGGAAAGGGGGGGCCGACCCCCCTCCCAATTCGGATTGGGCTTGGGGGGGGGGGCGCCCCCTCCCTTGCTCCTTTCCCCTCCTTTCCACTAAGGCCCAATAAGGCCCATATACCTCCCGGGGGGTTCCGATAACCTCCCGGTGATCCGGTATTGTCCCAATCTCACCCGGAACCTTTCCGATGTCCAAATATAGTCGTCCAATATATCGATCTTTATGTCTCGACCATTTCGAGACTCCTCGTCAAGTCCGTGATCACATCCGGGACTCCGAACAACCTTCGGTACATCAAAATATATAAACTCATAATGAAACTGTCATCGTAACGTTAAGCGTGCGAACCCTACGGGTTCGAGAACAATGTAGACATGACCGAGACACATCTCTGGTCAATAACCAATAGCGGAACCTGGATGCTCATATTGGCTCCTACATATTCTACGAAGATCTTTATTGGTCAGACCGCATAACAACATACATTGTTCCCTTTGTCATCGGCATGTTACTTGCCCGAGATTTGATCGTCGGTATCTCAATACCTAGTTCAATCTCGTTACCGGCAAGTCTCTTTACTCGTTCCGTAATACATCATCTTGCAACTAACTTATTAGTTGCATTGCTTGCAAGGCTTAAGTGATTGCATTACCGAGAGGGCCCAGAGATACCTCTCCGACAATCGGAGTGACAAATCCTAATCTCGAAATACGCCAACCCAACAAGTACCTTCGGAGACACCTGTAGAGCACCTTTATAATCACCCAGTTACGTTGTGATGTTTGGTGGCACACAAAGTGTTCCTCTGGTAAACGGGAGTTGCATAATCTCATAGTCATATGAACATGTATAAGTCATGAAGAAAACAATAGCAACAAACTAAACGATCAAGTGCTATGCTAACAGAATGGGTCAAGTCAATTACATCATTCTCTAATGATGTGACCCCGTTAATCAAATGACAACTCATGTCTATGGCTAGGAAACTTAACCATCTTTGATTCAACGAGCTAGTCAAGTATAGGCATACTAGTGACATACTGTTTGTCTATGTATTCACACATGTATTATGTTTCTGGTTAATACAATTCTAGCATGAATAATAGACATTTATCATGATATGAGGAAATAAATAATAACTTTATTATTGCCTCTAGGGCATATTTCCGTCAGAGAGAGCCCCCTCCTTATTCTATTTCATTGGCCTCCCCCCCTAGATGGGAGGCGAGTTCCCCCTCTGGTCCATGGCCTCCATGGTGGCGGAGGGGCGGGAGCCCCTCTGAGATTGGATCTCCCTCTCAGTTCTCTTCTGTTTCGCGATCCTATTTTCTTTCTGAAAATCGTTTCTTATATTTTCGGAGATCCGTGACTCCGGTTGCATTGAGATTTTAACATGATTTTTTTGGATATAAGCTTCCTTGCGCCCGAAGTAGAGATCCAACCAACGTACGAGGTGAGCACATCCCGCCACCGCGTGCCTGGCCCCTGGGGCACGATCTGGTGTGTCTTGGGGGCTGTGGGCCCCTCTTTGCATTGATTCCAAGTCCCAAAAATCACATATATTCGAAAATAATTCTCTATAAATTTTTATCGCGTTTGGACTTCGTTTGATATGGATATTCTACGAAACAAAAACATGCAAAAAACAGGAACTGGCATTGGGCACTGGATCAGTATATTAGTCCAATAAATCATATAAAATGATGCCAAAAGTATGTGAACATAAAAGTCATGAACATAAACTTCTCCAACTAGAGCCAAGAGTGGGCTCCTGACCAACCACCGCAATTATCCCGCCGGTTTTGGCTTGCAAAAGCATAAACTTGGGGGAGATCATCACCACTTCTACATCAAGATGAGGCGGTATTTGAGTTAATTGTAATGAGGTTGTACTTAAGCTCGTGGAGCTTCAAAACATTCGTTGTGGTTTGTCCCAACACTTTGCTTTTGCTTTTTCTTTTGCCTTTGCGATTTTTTGGTGGCAAGTAAGTTTTCAAAAACCCCAAAACCAAAAAAATAGAATAAGATTTGCTTGCTCTTGTTCTTTATTTAGCCCCTTGGAGTTCGTTTGCATTTTGTTCTCAGATGAGTTTATCTACGCCGGAAAACGAGGAATGCAAGAGTAAGAAATATAAGTATGTAAACTCGCAACCGTGAAGGTACGTTCTACAACCCTGTTTTTTGCACTAGAAATACTTAGAGTAGAAGTAGTAGTCGTATGTGTGATATGTGCAGATGGGAGTAAGTCTTGATAATTAAGTCATCTAGTAGCTGAAATAATTTAGTAGCCTTTCTTCTGTTTAGTTTAGACAAACAAGACTTGCAGTGGGACTGTTTTTAAATGAAATGATATTAAGCAAGAATAACTATGCACAAGAGAAGGTCTTGGGAGTTGAAGAAATTATAGTAGAAGTGATATTTGAAATGTTCAACCCCATGTTGTTAATTTTAATATACTTGATAGGACTTGTGGATTAAATTGTCTAGAGGAAATTAGTTGATGGGTGAACGATATTATGCCAAAAATCTGTGTTGTATCCCTTACATGGTGCTTCGACTTCTTACTGGTGCCATGGCCCCGCTACTCTATGCATGTGTATGTGTGTAAATGTGGCTTCGTCACCTTTCTTTATGTTATGTTGAGGACTCCGCTGGCCAATAAACAATCCTTCAAGAGCGATAACTCGGATTTTGCCAATGAGTTTGTTACCGTATATAGTGCCAACACTACAAACACATATTATTCGGCTTTCTCTTGAATGGGTGTGTATGTGGTATATAAAAGGGACTAATCAATAGTATGCATATCATCAATATGATGCTCAATAATAAAACTAACAATGGTTTGGCTTCTCATAGATTCTAACAATTAATGAGCCAAATCATATTCAGCCAAAGCATAAGCCCACTTACAAATTCTGCAACTATGAATTGGTCTATCCAACATATAATGAATGGCATTGGTTATAATGTGTCAACTCTATGCAAGCATAGTATGGGTATAAGTATAAATTTCAATGAGCATGTACCTTGTATCGGTCTCCAGTTGAACTAAGGATAATGTTAGAGCACCACATCGGCCTTTCTAAGATAGATTCTTAGGATGATAGATAAATACGAGCCATTATCATAAAGTCCATGTAAATTTTATCCACCAAAATATGTATAGCCGAAATAAATAAATAAATAAATAAATAAAACAAATATTGTTGCTATCGTGAACTAACTGGTTTTGCGGAGGATACGGGCAAGCCCTGCAGTGCCATGTCCGCAACCACCAGTGGAGAGGTGATGCATAGAGAGTGGGGATGGGCATCGCGGCGGCGGCCCAGCGATCGTTGATATGAGGGAAGAGGACGTTCCAATCCAACTCTGAATATGTAAAATGAAAAAAATCTTCTCTATTTTTATAATATCTTTATCTTTTTAGATATTGTTGCTATAGCGAACCTACTGGCTTCTATATTAGTGTGATTTTTTTAACACCCAATGTTGAATTCCTTGATCCGCCACTGGCTGACGTGGTGTGCTTGCATGCTTCACTTGCAATGGTTGATTGAGAAAAACTAGATATGATACCTTGGCCATGTTGGAAATATGCCCTAGAGGCAATAATAAAATGGTTATTATTATATTTCCTTGTTCATGATAATTGTCTATTGTTCATGCTATAATTGTGTTATCCGGAAATCGTAATACATGTGTGAATACATAGACCGCAACACGTCCCTAGTGAGCCTCTAGTTGACTAGCTCGTTGATCAAAAGATAGTCATGGTTTCCTGACTATGGACATTAGATGTCATTGATAACGGGTTCACATCATTAGGAGAATGATGTGATGGACAAGACCCAATCCTAAGCATAGCTCAAAGATCGTGTAGTTCGTTTGCTAGAGCTTTTCCGAATGTCAAGTATCATTTCCTTAGACCATGAGATTGTGCAACTCCCGGATACCGTAGGAGTGCTTTGGGTGTGCCAAACGTCACAACGTAACTGGGTGACTATAAAGGTGCACTACGGGTATCTCCAAAAGTGTCTGTTGGGTTGGCATGAATCGAGACTGGGATTTGTCACTCTGTATGACGGAGAGGTATCTCTGGGCCCACTCGGTAATGCATCATCATAATGAGCTCAATGTGACCAAGTGGTTGATCACGGGATCATGCATTACGGTACGAGTAAAGTGACTTGCCGGTAACGAGATTGAACGAGGTATTGGGATACCGACGATCGAGTCTCGGGCGAGTAACGTACCGATTGACAAAGGGAATTGTGTACGGGATTGATTGAATCCTCGACATCGTGGTTCATCCGATGAGATCATCGAGGAGCATGTGGGAGCCAACATGGGTATCCAGATCCCGCTATTGGCTATTGACCGGAGAGTCATCTCGGTCATGTCTGCGTGTCTCCCGAACCCGTAGGGTCTACACGCTTAAGGTTCGGTGACGCTAGGGTTGTAGAGATATTAGTATGCGGTAACCCAAAAGTTGTTGAGTCCCGGATGAGATCCCGGACATCACGAGGAGTTCCGGAATGGTCCGGAGGTGAAGAATTATATATAGGAAGTCCAGTTTCGGCCATCGGGAAAGTTTTGGGGGTCACCGGTATTGTACCGGGACCACCGGAAGGGTCCCGGGGGTCCACCGGGTGGGGCCACCTATCCCGAAGGGCCCCATGGGCTGATGTGGGGAAGGGAACCAGCCCCTAGTGGGCTGGTGCGCCCCCTTGGGCCTGCCCCTGCGCCTAGGGTTGGAAACCCTAGGGGTGGGGGCGCCCCACTTAGCTTGGGGGGCAAGCCACCCCCCTTGGACGCCGCCCCCCCCCCTTGAGATTCAATCTCTAGGGCCGGCGCCCCCCTAGGGGCCCTATATATAGTGGGGGGGAGGGAGGGCAGCCGCACCCTAGCCCCTGGCGCCTCCCTCTCCCTCCCGTGACACCTCTCCCTCTCACTGAGCTTGGCGAAGCCCTGCCGAGATCGCCGTTGCTTCCACCACCACGCCGGCGTGCTGCTGGATCTCCATCAACCTCTCCTTCCCCCTTGCTGGATCAAGAAGTAGGAGACGTCTTCCCAATCGTACGTGTGTTGAACGCGGAGGTGCCGTCCGTTCGGCGCTCGGTCATCAGTGATTTGGATCACGACGAGTACGACTCCATCAACCCCGTTCTCTTGAACGCTTCCGCGCGCGATCTACAAGGGTATGTAGATGCACTCCCCTTTCCCTCGTTGCTAGATAACTCCATAGATTGATCTTGGTGATGCGTAGAAAATTTTAAATTCTGCTACATTCCCCAACAGTTGCATCATGAGCTAGGTCTATGTGTAGTTTCTATGCACGAGTAGAACACAAAGCAGTTGTGGGCGTCGATATTGTCAATTTACTTGCCGTTACTAGTCTTATCTTGATTCGGAAGCATCGTGGGATGAAGCGGCCCGGACCGACCTTACACGTACGCTTACGTGAGACTGGTTCCACCGACTGACATGCACTAGTTGCATAAGGTGGCTAGCGGGTGTCTGTCTCTCCCACTTTAGTCGGATCAGAGTCGATGAAAAGGGTCCTTATGAAGGGTAAATAGAAATTGGCATATCACATTGTGGTTTTGGTGTAGGTAAGAAACATTCTTGCTAAGAAACCTATAGCAGCCACATAAAAACTTGCAACAACAATTAGAGAACGTCTAACTTGTTTTTACAGCATGTGCCGTGTGATGTGATATGGCCAAAAGGATGTGATGAATGATATATGTGATTTATGAGATTGATCATGTTCTTGTAATAGGAATCACGACTTTCATGTCGATGAGTATGACAACCGGAAGGAGCCATAGGAGTTATCTTAATTTATTTATGACCTGCATGTGAACATATAACGTCATGTAATTACTTTACTTTATTGCTAAACTGTTAGCCATAGTAGTAGAAGTAATAGATGACGAGACAACTTCATGAAGACACGATGATGGAGATCATGATGATGGAGATCATGGTGTCATGCCGGTGACGACGATGATCATGGCGCCCCAAAGATGAAGATCATAAGGAGCAAAGTGATATTGGCCATATCATGTCACTATTTGATTGCATGTGATGTTTATCATGTTTTACATCTTATTTGCTTAGAACGACGGTAGCTTAAATAAGATTATCCCTCGTAATAATTTCAAGAAAGTGTTCCCCCTAACTGTGCACCATTGCGAAGGTTCATTGTTTCGAAGCACCACGTGATGATCGGGTGTGATAGATTCTAACGTTCGAATACAACGGGTGTAAGCCAGATTTACACACGCAATACACTTAGGTTGACTTGACGAGCCTAGCATGTACAGACATGGCCTCGGAACATGGAAGACCGAAAGGTCGAGCATGAGTCGTATAGAAGATACGATCAACATGAAGATGTTCACCGATGTTGACTAGTCCGTCTCACGTGATGATCGGACACGGCCTAGTTGACTCGGATCATGTTTCACTTAGATGACTAGAGGGATGTCTGTCTGAGTGGGAGTTCATTGAATAATTTGATTAGATGAACTTAATTATCATGAACTTAGTCTAAAATCTTTACAATATGTCTTGTAGATCAAATGGCCCACGCTAATGTTGCCCTCAACTTCAATGCATTCCTAGAGAAAACCAAGCTGAAGGATGATGGCAACAACTATACGGACTGGGTCCGGAACCTGAGGATCATCCTCATAGCTGCCAAGAAAGATTATGTCCTAGAAGCACCGCTAGGTGACGCACCCATCCCAGAGAACCAAGACGTTATGAACGCTTGGCAATCACGTGCTGATGATTACGCCCTCGTTGAGTGCGGCATGCTTTACAGCTTAGAACCGGGGCTCCGAAAGCGTTTTGAGCAACACGGAGCATATGAGATGTTCGAAGAGCTGAAAATGGTTTTCCAAGCTCATGCCCGGGTCGAGAGATATGAAGTCTCCGACAAGTTCTTTAGTTGTAAGATGGAGGAAAATAGTTCTGTCAGTGAGCAGATACTCAAAATTTCTGGGTTGCATAACCGCTTGACTCAGCTGGGAGTTAATCTCCCGGATGACGTGGTCATTGACAGAATCCTTCAGTCGCTTCCACCGAGCTACAAGAGCTTTGTGATGAACTTCAATATGCAGGGGATGGAAAAGACCATTCCTGAAGTATATTCAATGCTGAAATCAGCAGAGGTGGAGATAAAAAAGGAACATCAAGTGTTGATGGTGAATAAAACCACTAAGTTTAAGAAAGGCAAGGGTAAGAAGAACTTCAAGAAGGACGGCAAGGGGGTTGCCGCGCCCGGTAAGCAAGCTGCCGGGAAGAAGCCAAAGAATAGACCCAAGCCCGAGACTGAGTGTTTTTTATTGCAAGGGAAGTGGTCACTGGAAGCGGAACTGCCCCAAATACTTAGCGGACAAGAAGGCCGGCAACACTAAAGGTATATGTGATATACATGTAATTGACGTGTACCTTACCAGTACTCGTAGTAGCTCCTGGGTATTTGATACCAGTGCGGTTGCTCACATTTGTAACTCAAAGCAGGAGCTGCGGAATAAGCGGAGACTGGCGAAGGACGAGGTGACGATGCGCGTCGGGAATGGTTCCAAGGTCGATGTGATCGCCGTCGGCACGCTACCTCTACATTTACCTACGAGATTAGTTTTAAACCTCAATAATTGTTATTTAGTGCCAGTTTTGAGCATGAACATTGTATCAGGATCTCGTTTAATTCGAGATGGCTACTCATTTAAATCTGAGAATAATGGTTGTTCTATTTATATGAGAGATATGTTTTATGGTCATGCCCCGCTGGTGAATGGTTTATTCTTAATGAATCTCGAGCGTAATGTTACACATATTCATAGTGTGAATACCAAAAGATGTAAGGTTGATAATGATAGTCCCACATACTTGTGGCACTGTCGCCTTGGTCACATAGGTGTCAAACGCATGAAGAAGCTCCATGCAGATGGACTTTTGGAGTCTCTTGATTACGAGTCATTTGACACGTGCGAACCATGCCTCATGGGTAAAATGACCAAGAATCCGTTCTCAGGAACAATGGAGCGAGCAACCAACTTATTGGAAATCATACATACTGATGTGTGCGGTCCAATGAGTGTTGAGGCTCGCGGTGGCTATCGTTATGTTCTCACCCTCACTGATGACTTGAGTAGATATGGGTATGTCTACTTAATGAAACACAAGTCTGAGACCTTTGAAAAGTTCAAGGAATTTTAGAGTGAGGTTGAGAATCAATGTGACAGGAAAATCAAGTTCTTGCGATCAGATCATGGGGGAGAATACTTGAGTCACGAATTTGGCACGCACTTAAGGAAATGTGGAATAGTTTCACAACTCACGCCGCCTGGAACACCTCAGCATAATGGTGTGTCCGAACGTCGTAATCGCACTCTATTGGATATGGTGCGATCTATGATGTCTCTTACGGATCTACCGCTGTCATTTTGGGGCTATGCTTTAGAGACTGCCACATTCACTTTAAATAGGGCTCCGTCGAAATCCGTTGAGACGACACCGTATGAATTATGGTTTGGGAAGAAACCTAAGCTGTCGTTTCCAAAAGTTTGGGGATGCGATGCTTATGTCAAGAAACGTCAACCTGAAAAGCTCAAACTCAAGTAGGAAAAATGCGTCTTCATAGGATACCCTAAAGAAACTATTGGGTATACCATCTACCTCAGATCCGAAGGCAAGATCTTTGTTGCCAAGAATGGATCCTTTCTAGAGAAAGAGTTTCTCTCAAAAGAAGTAAGTGGGAGGAAAGTAGAACTTGATTAAGTATTGCCTCTTAAACCGGAGAGTGGCGCAGCTCAAGAAAATGTTCCTGAGGTGCCTGCACCGAATAGAGAGGAAGTTAATGATGATGATCAGGAAACTTCAGATCAAGTTGCTACTGAACTTCGTAGGTCCACAAGGACACGTTCCGCACCAGAGTGGTACGGCAACCCTGTCCTGGAAATCATGTTGTTAGACAATGGTGAACCTTCGAACTATGAAGAAGCGATGGCGGTCCCAGATTCCGACAAATGGCTGGAAGCCATGAAATCCGAGATAGGATCCATGTATGAAAATGAAGTATGGACTTTGACTGAGTTGCCCGATGATCGGCGAGCCATAGAAAATAAATGGATCTTTAAGAAGAAGACAGACGCGGATGGTAATGTAACCATCTATAAAGCTTGGCTTGTCGCTAAGGGTTATCGACAAGTTCAAGGGGTTGACTACGATGAGACTTTCTCACCCGTAGCGAAGCTGAAGTCCATCCGAATCATGTTAGCAATTGCCGCATTCTATGATTATGAGATATGGCAAATGGATGTCAAAACTGCATTCCTTAATGGTTTCCTTAAGGAAGAATTGTATATGATGCAGCCGGAAGGTTTTGTCAATCCTAAGAATGCTGACAAGGTGTGCAAGCTCCAATGCTCGATCTATGGACTGGTGCAAGCATCTCGGAGTTGGAACATTCGTTTTGATGAGATGATCAAAGCGTTTGGGTTTACGCAGACTTATGGAGAAGCCTGCATTTACAAGAAAGTGAGTGGGAGCTCTGTAGCATTTCTCATATTGTATGTGGATGACATACTGTTGATGGGAAATGATATAGAATTCTTGGAAAGCATAAAGGCCTACTTGAACAAGTATTTTTCAATGAAGGATCTTGGAGAAGCTGCTTACATATTAGGCATCAAGATCTATAGAGATAGATCGAGACGCCTCATTGGTCTTTCACAGAGTACGTACCTTGACAAGATATTGAAGAAGTTCAATATGGATCAGTCAAAGAAGGGGTTCTTGCTTGTGTTGCAAGTTACGAGATTGAGCACGGCTCAATGCCCGACCACGACAGAAGATAGAGAAAAGATGAGTGTCGTCCCCTATGCCTCGGCCATAGGGTCTATCATGTATGCTAGGCTGTGTACCAGACCTGATGTAAACCTTGCCGTAAGTTTGGTGGGAAGGTCAAAGTAATCCCGGCATGGAACACTGGATAGCGGTCAAGAACATCCTGAAGTACCTGAAAAGGACTAAGGATATGCTTCTCGTTTATGGAGGTACCGAAGAGTTCGTCGTAAAGGGTTACGTCGATGCTAGCTTCGACACAGATCTGGATGACTCCAAGTCACAAACCGGATACGTGTAAATTTTAAATGGTTGGGCAGTCAGCTGGTGCAGTTGCAAGCAAAGCGTTGTGGCGGGATCTACATGTGAAGCGGAGTACATGGCAGCCTCGGAGGCAGCACAAGAAGCAATCTGGGTGAAGGAGTTCATTACTGACCTAGGAGTCATTCCCAATGCGTCGGGCCCGATGACTCTCTTCTGTGACAACACTGGAGCTATTGCCCATGCCAAGGAGCCCAGGTTTCACAAGAAGACCAGGCATATCAAGCGTCGCTTCAGCTCCATTCGTGAAAGTGTTCAAAATGGAGACATAGATATTTGTAAAGTACATACGGACCTGAATGTAGCAGATCCGTTGACTAAACCTCTCCCTAGAGCAAAACATGATTAACACCAGAACTCTATGGGTGTTCGATTCATCACAATGTAACTAGATTATTCACTCTAGTGCAAGTGGGAGACTGTTGGAAATATGCCCTAGAGGCAATAATAAAATGGTTATTATTATATTTCCATGTTCATGATAATTGTCTATTGTTCATGCTATAATTGTGTTATCCGGAAATCGTAATACATGTCTGAATACATAGACCACACCACGTCCCTAGTGAGCCTCTAGTTGACTAGCTCGTTGATCAAAAGATAGTCATGGTTTCCTGACTATGGACATTAGATGTCATTGATAACGGGATCACATCATTAGGAGAATGATGTGATGGACAAGACCCAATCCTAAGCATAGCTCAAAGATCGTGTAGTTCGTTTGCTAGAGCTTTTCCGAAAGTCAAGTATCATTTCCTTAGACCATGAGATTGTGCAACTCCAGGATACCGTAGGAGTGCTTTGGGTGTGCTAAACGTCACAACGTAACTGGGTGACTATAAAGGTGCACTACGGGTATCTCCGAAAGTGTCTGTTGGGTTGGCATGAATCGAGACTGGGATTTGTCACTCCGTATGACGGAGAGGTATCTCTGCGCCCACTCGGTAATGCATCATCATAATGAGCTCAATGTGACCAAGTGGTTGATCACGGGATCATGCATTACAGTACGAGTAAAGTGACTTGCCGGTAACGAGATTGAACGAGGTTTTGGGATATCGACAATCGAGTCTCGGGCGAGTAACATACCGATTGACAAAGGGAATTGTATACGGGATTGATTGAATCCTCGACATCGTGGTTCATCTGATGAGATCATCGAGGAGCATGTGGGAGCCAACATGCGTATCCAGATCCCGCTGTTGATTATTGACCGGAGAGTCGTCTCGGTCATGTCTGCGTGTCTCCCGAACCCGTAGGGTCTACACACTTAAGGTTCGGTGATGCTAGGGTTGTAGAGATATTAGTATGCGGTAACCCGAAAGTTGTTCGGAGTCCCGGATGAGATCCTGGATGTCACGAGGAGTTCCGGAATGGTCCGGAGGTGAAGAATTATATATAGGAAGTCCAGTTTCGGCCATCGGGAAAGTTTCGGGGGTCACCGGTATCGTACCGGGACCACCGGAAGGGTCCCGGGGGTCCACCGGGTGGGGCCACCTATCCCGAAGGGCCCCATGGGCTGAAGTGGGGAAGGGAACCAGCCCCTGGTGGGCTGGTGCGCCCCCTTGGGCCTCCCCCTGCGCCTAGGGTTGGAAACCCTAGGGGTGGGGGCGCCCCACTTGGCTTGGGGGACAAGCCACCCCCCTTGGCCGCCCCCCCCCCCTTGAGATTCAATCTCT
>NC_041380.1:42252368-42257682 GCF_002162155.2 Triticum dicoccoides
CCCTGGCGCCTCCCTCTCCCTCCCGTGACACCTCTCCCTCTCGCTGAGCTTGGCGAAGCCCTGCCGAGATCGCCGTTGCTTCCACCACCACGCTGTCGTGCAGCTGGATCTCCATCAACCTCTCCTTCTCCCTTGCTGGATCAAGAAGGAGGAGACGTCTTCCCAACCGTACGTGTGTTGAACGCGGAGGTGCCGTCTGTTCGGCGCTCGGTCATCGGTGATTTGGATCACGACGAGTACGACTCCATCAACCCCGTTCTCTTGAACGCTTCCGCGCGCGATCTATAAGGGTATGTAGATGCACTCCCCTTTCCCTCGTTGCTAGATAACTCCATAGATTGATCTTGGTGATGCGTAGAAAATTTTAAATTCTGCTACGTTTCCAACAGGCCGTTGCGTCAAGTGTTTGTTGCAATATAGTTTAATGATATGAATACTTGGATGAAAATTTTGAGAGCTAATATTGAAAATAAAATAATATTTTTTTGAATTTAATTATTGAGACGTGCCTTTCATACGTGCGGTTGAGATGGGTCTTCTCCATACATGTTTCCATGATGATGTGGCATATATGTATGTTGAGGGAAATAAGGTTGTATGAGCTAACTATCTGGATATAGTCCCTGCAAAACAAACTATTTACATATAAAAGATAGATAGTGATCGAGTTCTAGTTATTTAAAAATAGATGATTGAGAGCCAGGGGAGCCCAGATTTGGGTGCACACGTGGCAGATGCTAGGTTTTGTCGATCTCATTCCATTGCCGTGCCACTCAGGGTTCCTTTGGTTGAAAAGAATTTAGTTGGATTTGATTCTTTTGTAATTTTTCGTGCGTAGCATTTTATTTGATTTTTAGGTTGGAATCTTTAGGAAAATTTTCAAAGGATTACTTTGCAAAATATTTTAATGGAAAATTTACATACACTCCAACTTCTTTGTACAACTTCTTTTTTTTCCTGAGGCATCAAATACCTTTTATCCCAAATTCATGTGGTTTTCTATCCACCGAGAGAGTGTGCCACATGAAAGAAGGATAAATAGTTTCAGGTTCTATACATACGTATCATGTGTGTAGTCACTAATGTTAGAGAACCCCTATCCGTATTCATTTTTCACTTTGAATACAAAAGGATCTGCATTGAATTTGAAAGAAATCAAATATGTATCACCAATGGCAAGCGGACACGAAAAAAAACCAGAAGTTTGTCTCCGTCTTGCGCGTGGCCTCATTTCCGTGTCCGCTACTCATCCAATCCGATTCCGACTGTAGCTTGCAGACTCTGATCCGGGTGGGGAACGAACACACACAGCGAGCTACTATAAATATGCGTCCCGAGGTATCATCTATTCGTACCATTTATTTCTTGATTTCCTTCCACGATCTACCACGAACAGCAATGGCAGCAGCAGTTCTTCTCCCGCCGCTGCTCCCTACGCCGCCGAGGAGCGAGATGCTGCCGATCCTCCCGACGCCGCCCAAGAGCGTGATGCTGCCGCTGTTGCCGACGCCGCACGGCCTCGTTCTCACCATGCTGGTGTCCGCCATGCCAGGCCGCGCCGACTTCGTCAAGAGGTGGGACTGGAACAAGAAGTGCCCAAACCCATGCAGCTCAATCTGCTCGTCGTCGTCGGAGGGCAGCAGGAGCACCGACCGTGCCGACTCCGTCGAGAGGTGGGACTCGCACAAGAAATACAAGAAGCCCTGCACCACCATGTCGTCGTCGTCGTCACACAGCGGCGGGAGCCCCGGACGCGCCGACTCCGTCGAACGCTGGGACAGCAAGAAACTCGCGACCTTGTGCAGCGCGACCCCGCCCACGGATCGCGGCCGCCATGACGGCAACAACAAGCGCCTGCCTAGCCGTAGCCGCGCGTCCTCGGCGGAGCGCTGGGACTTACACAAGAAGCCTCGCCCGGAGCAGATGGAGAAGCTGCCTCGGACTAAAGCGGCAGCGACGACGCCGGCGCTAGCCACGACACCGCAGAAGGCCATGTTTGCCGGTCCTAACTTCCACGCCTCGCCGGATCCGAGCATGCTCCCCATGCCCTCCTTCTTTCTGCTGGCACGTTCGCGTGCACTCTGTACTAGTAATTAAGTCCATTACGGCGATCTAGTTCCTTCGTGAGGAGTAGTGCTGTATTAGGATGTGGAATTCAATGCCATAACTTGTAGTTCCTTTTATTTCATATCACCTAGTGAAAAGCATTGGACTCCACATAATTTGGGCGATGCTACTCGAGGTGTTAGGATTCCAATTAATGTACTCCCTCATTCCATCTATATAGGGCCTAATGTGTTTCTCAAGACCGCCTTTGACTATTAGTAAGATTAATAATACATGAGATATATAATATGAAAATTATATCATTGGAAGCTCCTTTCACGTACGAATTTGACGGTATGCTTTGTGTAACTTGCATGTCATATATAATTACTCTAACACTTGGTCAAAGTTAGCCTCGAAAAACGCATTAGGCATATATATATAGAAGGAGGGAGTAACCAAAATATAGGAAGGATCTTTAGTTTTCATGAATTTGGTCATGGTCATTTTTTTGCAACTTAATTTCCTCATCTTGATGGCAACACACACATTGGGCTAGAAACGCACCATCCTCGTTGGACATTTAGAAAAAAAAATTATGCACGATGGACAAATTTTCATACACGGTGCACATTTGTCTAACACATGATGCACATTTGTTCACGATGAGCAATTTTTAAACACTCAAGGGACTTTTCTAATACACCATAAACACTTCTCAATACATGGTCAAACATTTTGAATAAAAGATAAACATTTGTTAATACATGATGAACATTTTTAATAAAGTGTAAATACTTTTTAATATAATATGAATAATTTTAAAATAAAGATGAATACCTTTCATGCATGGTAAATTTTTTCAACACATGATGAATTTTTTTAATACATGGTAAACATTATTTAAAGCATGATTAAGATTTTTTTAATAAAAAATATATTTTTAATACAAGAAAATCATTTTTTAATACATGAGTGAATATTTTCTGAAGTTGTAAACTTTTTTTAATACATGCCAAATATTTATTATTACATGATGAACATTACACTAGTACACACTGAATATTTGTTAATGTGAGATGCACATAGTTTAAAGACATGAAGAAAATTTTAATACATGATAAACACTTCCTAATACATGATAAGAATTTTTGATAAATGATTAACACCATTAACATACCATGAACTTTTTAATAATGTTACAACATATTTAATACAGTATGAACATTTTAAGAAATTATTATGAATACTTATATACATGGTTTATATATTTTATACACAGGGAAATAATGATAATACACAAGAAACATTTTTCCAAAGTGTGATGGGAGATTTTTAATAAACTACAAAAAAATTAATACACGAATGTACAGTCCAAGAAATTGTAAACATTTTTTAATACATGGCAACCATTTCTCGATACATGATGAATATTAGTTAATAAGCGATGCACATTTGTTAAATACAAGATAAACATATTAAGTACATCATAAGAAAAGATTCCATGCTTTCTTTCTCCTGCCGTCGGCAACGCCGCTGGTCTGCCCCATCTCCAATGGCCTTTGGCCCATGGAGGTGCGGAGGATCTCGGCCCCCCGCTGGCGAGAGGGACCCTATTCTCGTTCTTGTTAGGTTCAGCATCTTAATTGGGACTATGTGGCGGCGGCGAGGTCCCTCAGTAGGAATAATGTCTCGCATGTTCTATCTCTGTTTGTCTTAGGGCGTGTGCAGGCGTGTCTTTGTTGGATCTCACGGGATTCGGTCGGTGCTGCTCTTCGATGGATCTGGTCTTCATTCATCTTCGTTTGCATGTTTACAGGTTTGATCCTTCTAATCTATGACTTTCTTTGTCACCGAGGGTTGCTCCTCTAGTTTGCTGGTCATATTGAAGCCTTTGCACGACAATTTCCCGACTATCTACTACAACAAGTTTTTCCCGGCTCCAATGAAGAAGGGGCTATGATGAAGACACACTTTCGGCTCGCTCCAGTGCTTGTAGTAGTAGCTAGGTGGTCCACGGACCTGGTTGTAATTTTTTTTATCTCTGGAGTTCTTGTACTACCATGATTGAAGATGAATACATTGGAAGTTTCTCTCGTAAAAAAAAACTACGACGAACTTTTTAATAGATAATGAAAATACCAGAAGAAACAAAAAAACAAAGAAACAAAAATAGAAAAAAGCAAATAAAAAGAAACAAAAAGAAGAGCGAAAGAAAAAAGGAATAAAAGTTAGACAAAATAAGAAAAGGAATAAACGAAACAAAGAAAAAGAAAAAAAAACTGCAACAAATCTTGCTATCGGGGTAAATGTTAGGATCAATTTTGCTGATTGGGATATCTGCTCGAATAGTCGATCAATTTCAATATAACGACTGACGTGCCTTTTCAATCTCCTATCTTCTTACATTTTTGGTGCACCCAGCCTCGTGGTGCTACCAGTGCACTAAACTCACATAGCACATTTTTAAAATGTTTGAATTTTGTTGTTGTGGAACACTTTGTGAGAAATTGGGTGGAAGAAGGAAAAAATATTGTGGAACATGTGATAATGGAAGAGCAGCATGCCGACATCCTTACAAAATCCCAACCCAGAGATACCTTCCAAGAGATGAATAAGAAGATTGGCGTAGGTGATCAGGTGAGTGCATCAAGCTTAAGGGGGAGAATGTTATGACTAATCCTGATGCATGTGTTGGATTTTACGTTCAGTTGGTTTTTATATTCTGGATGGATTTTATGTTCTGGCCAGATTTATGTTCCAGCTGGTTTTCATGTTATAGCCATGACGTTTTAAGTTCCATGTACAACTAATGCCAGAAGCCCACTGCGTTCGTGTTGTGGATAAATAGGTCTAGGCACTTTGTTTTCTGTTAGTTAGTTTGCCGACCATGATCAGTCCGAGGGATGACACGGGATCAACACATTGTGGGCAGCTCAGTTTATTTATCTTTATTTTTACCTAATATTAAAGAAAGGAGACTTTCATAGTTCTCCATACACTACTAGGAAAAGGGCTATAGATGAAAATGACACTAATGGCGCACCAGACATGTGGTGCGCCATTAGTATATACTAATGGCGCACCACCTTCTGATGCGCCATTAGTGTTGAAACTACTAATGGCGCACCCTGCCTGCGGTGCGCCATTAGTACCAATTTTTTTTTGAACTAGTGCGCCTGTCCAAACATACTAATGGCGCACCGTGGGTGTGGTGCGCCATTACTAGTTAAACTAGTAATGGCGCACCATGCCACGGTGCGCCATT
>NC_041380.1:42257781-42258555 GCF_002162155.2 Triticum dicoccoides
ACAAAATGATAAAAATGTCAAAAAAAATAAAAGAAAATAAGTTTCCCATGTGATATGTGGCCTAGTTGTTGGGAAAATTTGCAAATATGAATTTTGACTTCATTTGCAAAATCTCGCGAGAATTTGTAAAAATGGGCATAACTTTTGCATACTAACTCGGATGAAAAAGTTTTTTATATAAAAATCATCTACTCGAAAAGTTACACCCCGTTAAACATTTCCAAAATCCTTAAAAACCTAACAGAAAAAAAGATACGGGGCTTTTAAGATCTAGAGAGGCAAAAAAATCAAAAAAAATTCAAACTTACTAATGGCGCCCCTGCCCATGGTGCGCCATTAGTATCTTCCCTCCTTCAAAATTCAAAATAAGTCAAAAAAATAAAAAAAATTACTAATGGCGCACCTGACCATGGTGCGCCATTAGTATCTTCCCGCCTTCAAAATTCAAAATAAATAAATTTTTTTTACTAATGACGCACCTGCCCGTGGTGCGCCATTAGTATCTTCCCGCCTTCAAAATTCAAAATAAATAAAAAAAATAAAAAAAATTACTAATGGCGCACCTGCCCGCGGTGCGCCATTAGTATGCCGTATATATGGCTGGTCCTCTCCTCCTCTCTTCATTTCATCTTCCCTTTTCTCCTCCACCATACTTCTCCTCTCCGGTGACCTCCTCCTCCTCTCCGGTGACCTCCTCCTCCCTCCTCCCTCCTCCCTCCACCCTCCCCTCCCCTGCCCTCCCCTCCCCTCCCCTCATGGTTTCTTCTCCCTCCT
>NC_041380.1:42258667-42263193 GCF_002162155.2 Triticum dicoccoides
GTGAGCTCCTCCTCCCTCCTCTCCGGTGAGCTCCTCCTCCCTCCTCTCCAGCGACCTCCTCCTCCCCCTCTCCGGCGAACTCCTCTCCGGCAAAAGACCATGGCAACAAGATCCAAAAACAGGAACAAAATTTGAGAATATTGTCGTGCCAAAAAACAAGAAAAAAACGAGCAAAAAATGGGCAAAAAATCATGATCCAGATCTAGATTCAAAATGGCGCATCACTAATGACGCATCACAGGAAAGTGCGCCATTAGTATGCCGCGGTTACTAATGGCGCATCCAGTTGTGGTGCGCCATTAGTATCCAAAGCACCTGGCCCCTGGGAGGCATACTAATGGCGCACCGTGGCCTATACTAATGGCGCACCAGTGGTGCGCCATTAGTATCTGGCGCACCACTGGTGCGCCATTAGTAAAAATTACTAATGGCTTGCTATTAGTGGCGCACCACAGATGCGCGCCATTAGTAGGATTTTTTCTAGTAGTGATACGTCACTTATTTATATCCGTTGATTTTATATTAATCATAAAGATTAGCGGCCGAGATTTATCACATCGTAGCCAGATTTTTCATCCATTGTTTCCATCTCTAACACGTCACGGATTGGAAAACAAAACATGATGCAATCTCTCTTGCTTTCCTTTTCACAAAAAACCGAGCACACATCTGGTTCCCACCACACAATCGCACCATCACTGAGAGAAAAACAACATAAACAAAAAGGATTTTGCTAGGATTCTATGAATCATGGTGGCCGGTCGTCCCTGGCGATTCGCCGAGGAGCACCGGCGCCCGGAGCGACGTTGAGGACTACGAGGACAGCAGCAACGAGGACTAGCTCTGGCTGGATCTCAGTCCCATGGCTTCGTCCTCGTCGACTACCATGTGAACCTCTTTCGCTGGCCACGACAACGACGGCGCCAAGGTTGCTCTCATAGAGCTAGACTACAACTTCTATTCTCGTTTCCTTCCGCTAAGACTCCAGGCAAATTTTAAGATTGTCCCAACTATTATGGACAATCCATTATTCAAGATCCAGTTTTGTTTCCCTCTTGCGTGTAGGGGCGAGCACTTTCAATCTGAAAACCTAAACCATACCGTTTTGACCTAAGTATAGGCTAAAACATTTTTTAGTTATTCAGTTTGGTTTTAAAAATAGACACTATTTGGTTGATCATTTTCCCATACAAGGTTTACTAAACTCTACTAAGTTCTATAATGACACAAGATTAACTTGTTACAGGACGAAGCTTTGATTCTTCGTCCTCTATATTCTACTTAGAATATAACTCACAAGGTATGAACATAGTTACTGTTTTTTGTCGTGTCAATGTATCCATGTTGGCTGACAAACTATCTTGGTAACATTATTATGTCTCGTGGATGGAATAAGAAGAAGAAACATATATTCTGGGTACATGCATCATATGAGTGGGTGGAAGCTAATGTGTTCCAGTTTTTATGAAAACGACAACTTTTATTAAAAATAAGGAATTTTCTGCATTTTCAGAAAAGCAAAAGAAAAATGACTGACAAGTTATTCTATGCAAAACTACTCTTCTATCAGATGAAGAACGGTATGTTGGCTTCTTCACGTCCGAACATGAAGGGGTTATCTATTGCTATACAGTGAACGGAGTAAGTTATTCTGATCCCGCTACTGTAAAAAAATATGCGAGGCGTTCTCAATTAGGGAAAATTTTTGAATTAGACCGGGCTACTTTGAAATCTGATGGTATTTTTTGCAGCAGTCCAAGGGGTTGGTTCACTTTTGGTCATGCTACCTTTGCTTTGCTCTTCTTTTTCGGACACATTTGGCATGGCGCTAGAACATTGTTCCGAGATGTTTTTGCTGGTATTCATCCAGATTCGGATGCTCAAGTGGAATTTGAAACATTCCAAAAAGTGGGAGATCCAACTACAAGGAAACAGGCAGTCTGATACACATTGTTATAGTATCTTTCACCTCTCTTTTTTGATTTGACATGGGAAACATCTCCCATCCGGAACTACCGGTTTGCATCGAGACAGACTCACTTTCAGTGGTGAATATTCTGAATGGGAGGGACACAAACAGGTCTGATGCTTCTTTGGTGGCGGAGATCAAGCATTTGAAGTCTCTTCATATGACCCGTATTACTCATATCAGCTGTAGTCAAAATATAGTTACTGACATTTTAACAAGTTTTGCAAAAACTGAAAGGAGAACTATAGTCTGGCTCGGCTCTGGACCCCTGGAGGTCGTTGATTTGTGTAAGGACGGGTGTAAGGTTGCTGCTTGAGTAATACAAGTTTATACCTTTTTCTTTTTGCGGGTGAATACAAATTTATACCCACAAAAAAAACTTCATGCTACAAAAAGGACTAATCAGTTTAACCTTATTATTGATGTTTATTAAAACTGAATATAAAAAATGGTGCATAATGGCAGATGAAGCAGGTTGTGCCTCTTTTTCACCCGATGCAACGCACGGGCATTTGTATTAGTGCGTGAATAAAAGGAAGAAACAGAAGAGACGCAAGTTTTACGCGTCACCAAAAACTCCAACCTATGTGCACGTGTGTGTCTCCTCCCTCCTTGAGTTCTACCAACTCCAAGGGAAAAGAATGAGCAAGAGAATTCGAGGTTTTGCTCCAACAAAATTACAGTCATCCGATGTTCTATTTACACTTCAATTCTACATGTTGAACTTGCTCGCCGAGTGAAAGAACTATTAGGGGTTTGACCGAAAACTTTGCATGTAGTTTCATATCGGATACGAACAGTTAGTTGCGTTGCAGCTAGAATTTTAGTTTGATATACACATTCTTTTCCGGCTTATATACAAGCAACCCGACCAACTTAATAGAACAACCAATATTATCAACTAGCCAAAATTTAAGTTTGAAGAAAAAAACTACCAGACAGGTTCTAGTTTGCGTAGAATCACCTAATTTGTGATCTGTAGTTTATTTTTACACACTTCCCTCATAGAACTATAATTAACATAATGGATAGAATATGCAAGACGAATTAGACATTCGGAGGTACAAAACATAATTTTATTGGTCTATGATCTCTGTTTTTGACGGAAAACAATACTCTTGTACTGCATATATTTAAATTTCTGGTTAAGTATATGATCTATTGGTCAAATATCATGTACAATCAACCAGTAATCTCACATACTGTCTGCACTTTAATCATGTGTGCCGAAAAGGCAAACTGAGCATAAGAGCTACAAGCCATCTTACTCCACATACCGATTTAGTATTGTTAAATCATATATACAACATAAACAAAACAAAAGGCTTAATGGAATGACCGGTAGTTGGCTGGCATTCCAAACTTTATTTTAAGTTTAATATCGCAGACAAACAATCTGGATTCCAGCGAGCTATCAACGTTACATACTATATAGCATGACGACTAGTGATTGATTGACCCACATATAAACTTTATTTTCATATATTCACCTAAAGATATATGACTGACCAGGTCATGGCTGAAACTTTAATCTCGTATATTGGTTTAAAATCACATACACTGGTACACGTGACAATACCGCTTGACATACAAATTGAGGACCTTCTAGACGACTTATATAATTACAGTTATAATGGACTCAATTAATTAATCCAACATATTGTCATTTAATCACATACAATCTACCTGCCAATTATACTGTCCAAATTGGTGTCCATAAATAGTTCATATGTAGTTGTATGAAGGGAACATTTAATCCTTGATCTAATGTGTCCTGGAAATAGTATGACAATATAAACTTACACAAGCAAAATAAATTGTACTACCTCCGTACGGGTTTATTGGTCCCCTTCGTATTTTTTTCCCTAACTTTGACCATAGATTTGACTAACAAATTAAGAAGTTGTATATCACAAAATTTATATTGTTGAATTCATATTTGAAAGAGGTTTCCATTGATACTATTATTAGGCTATATAACTTGTCTTTTAAAGGTAAATCAAAGATCAAAGTTTGACCCAAACTATAATGAGGACTAATAAACTACGACGGAGTTAGTATATGACTAAAAGGTTTGGTCCGCAATTGTACGAGACACTGTGCTTGTTCATAGAAGAGGAAGTATGTTTTTGGTCCCTCAAGTTTCCCAAAAGTGTAGACTTGGTCCCTTAAGATTTTTTGGTACACATTTGGTCCTTCAAGTCTCAAAACCGGGTAATTTTAGTCTGAAGCCAGATTTTGACCATTTTGACGGCCCAGAATTTGACCGGATGAATAGTACATTCAGAAAAAAATTTAAAAAGAACTGAATATTTTTGTCAACCAATACGCTTACATGTGCAAGGTGCATGCCAATTTTCGTGGTCTTTCGACACTCGAGGGAAAAAACAAAAAAACCATGAAATATTTTGGAGTTCAATCACTAGTAGAAAAAGGGCCATTTGTCCCGGTTTGGGAACCGGGACTAAAAGGTCGTTACTAATGCCCTTGGCCTTTAGTCCCGGTTCTTACACGAACCGGGACAGATGGGCCTCCACGTGGCCGGTGCGGCGAGCCC
>NC_041380.1:42263357-42271685 GCF_002162155.2 Triticum dicoccoides
TTGGGGGTTTTGTATGGTTAATTAAGGTGTTTCATATATTGTGTTAGGTAGCTAATTAATTAATAGAGAGAAGTGTCCTCTTTTATCTCCGTGCTTGGTCGACGCTACGTACTATACGTATAGAGAGCACTCGACACGCTAGCTAGTAAGCAAAAATGAAGGAAATAGAAGATCGTCATGAACATATGCATACAGAGAGAAGTGATATCGACCTCTCCTTCTCCGAGAGATTAATCGAACAAGTTTTTGTATATATATCCGACGCTACTGGCTAGATATATACAATATAAGATCTATTACAATATAATCCCCTAATTATATATGAACACAGGGTCCACATAGTATTCTCCGTCTTTATCGATCACGTGGTCAAGAAAGAATGCCGCCAATTCCACTTGAATTCCTCGCATGCGATCTGGTGCTAGGAGTTCATCCCGCATCTGAAACATCTAATTTGAAGAAGGGGGTCAATACATATATATATGAATGAATGAAACTCAACACAAAAGATGGTAAATAAAGTTAAATTCTGAATATTATTGCTTACTCACTTCATATTGTTTTTTAGTGTAGCCCCACTCACAGGTTGTGTGGCGGATGGACTCGCAAACGTAGTATCCATAGTAATTATTCCTGGCTTCCTGCCACAACCACTTTACAAGAAATAGAGGTCAATCAAACTGATAAGCAAGCATGCTAAAATGGTATTGATGAAACTAGCACTTGAATCACTAGGAGATGCACGGAACATGCTAGTAGTACTTACTTTCGGGTGTTTAAATTCCAGCTTCTTCGGCAGTCCCGGAGCTTTTGAGGTGAATTTTTTCCAAACCCTGCCAGACAAATAAAACAATTACTTGATATCAGGTAGTGAACAAAGTTGCCGATATGGTGCGATGATGATCGATTTAACTTACTTCTCGAGAATTTCAGTCATGTCCGCATACTCCTTGGGATCTTTTCGTCTCGAGTCTAAGACAGTTACTAGTCCCTGCTCGAGCTTAATCTCTAGGAGAATATAGTGGAACCTGCGCACGCATGCATAACTCATCAATTACATTACTATAACCTCGACTAATAAGGGAAACCGAATATGCACAAGAAAGTAACACTCACTTGAAGTTGTAAGGAAAGAGTATTATAGCTTTGTTTTGATTTAATACCAACGATCGTAGCAAGTTGGCCTTGGTTTCTTTTTTCTTAAATTCAACTGAATATGCATATATGATATTTGTGTTAATGAACCCAATATCACCGATTTGTCTTTTCTTGAAGACCGTTTGTGTGGCGTGGTGAATGGGGTGTAGCAACACAAGGAAACACACAAATAGTAGTACGAAACGGGTACAACCCATAGCAACCCACAAATAATAGCACGAAAGAAAAAATATAAAAATAAGAAAACCAACAACAATATAAATAGTAGCACAACCGATAGTTCCACGACATAGATAGCATAGCCTTACAACTTAATAATAGTAGCACACAAACATAAACTATTACAACTTAAAATGCTAAAATGATATATAGATAGCTAGATAGATCGGGGGCACAAACGGGGTTCTTGTCCTTCTCCTCCTCTTGGCGAACACCACCTCACTCCTCCGGGTGCCCTTCACTACTGGTTGTCGATGGGGTATGGGAGGGTGTGCATGCCGTTATGGGTGGGAAAGATGTTGTTGAAGTCGGTGAAAATGTTGTGGGTGATGAAAGCAATAAACTCACACCCACACCAAAACACTCGGCCGAGGAGGTGGAAGGCGTCGAAAGGGTTGGTGAATGTAGCGAGAAGCCCAACCACAACGCCATTGTGATTGACCTCCTCAACATGGAACATGGTTGGAGAGCCCGGGGGGAGGTGGCGGCAGCCGGCTGAAAGGAAGAACTGCGTGAACTCCCTTTCTCCCCTCCACCTTGAGATCGCCCACACCCTAAGGGTGTTCTCTACATAGACGCCAGCGAGATAGAGCCTCTCCGGCACGATGGGGGCTAGCGGTAGGTTGGGCTATTGTACTGCATGGTGGCTTCAGGACCCTCTACTTTGTGGAGAAGAATGAAGAAGGAGGGCGGATGGGGCCAGATTTGAGATGATGGGGTTGGGGTATGGATGAGGAGGGAGAGGAAGACGATAGGTATGGCTTAAATAGCCCTAGTGCGATGTGTTTTTTGATTTTTTTTTTGAATGGTTTCACCGGGTGGAAGTAATGACCGGGCGGCGTTTGGTGGCATCGGGAGTGTGTACACATGCATGGGAAAGGGAAACCAAAGACTCCATGCATCAATGGGGGGGTGCCCCTACATCAATAGCCCCGCTGCGACGTTTCACACAGGTGCACACGTCTGTGCCATCGGTCGGGGGTCAAGGGGTCACACTGACCCATTTTATGTGTGTGTGCCGCCCGTGCATGCATGCATCGTTGGCTCTGAGCACGGCAACGTAGCCTGCTGGCTAGGGCCTGGCTAGAGGAGGCATGGTTCGGTCCAAAGGGTGGGCTTCTTTCACCAGAGCCCAGCGGCAAGCCCACTCGCAGCAGCACAAAAAATGTGTTTATTAATCCAGAAAATCAGAGCGTAGCGCGCGGATCGCTGACGTGTAGCACTGCATGCTGATCCACACTATAGAACGCGAAGCGATCTAGCGATCCAGAGTTGAGGTGGGGGTTATCCAGCGATCCAGCATTGTCGACCGCAGCCAATCACAGAGCCTCACACGGATCAGTGACGTAGCCCTAGCGCCTGATCCAGGCCGTCCACTAACAAAGATCAAGCGGCGCGGAAGGGTGCGGGGTTTCAGATGGGGTTTTGAGGGGTTTTGAGGGCTAGGGTTGAGCATAACTAATTCAAAAAAATCAAAAATTATGAAACTTGCACTCATCATCGTTTTATGTGAGTGAGTTGCTGGGAAAAATAAGAAACTTGCTCTATGGGTATTTTGATGAAAAACCCTTCACAAAACATAGCTATAATGAACGAGGTTGCATGGGATTCAAGCTAGGGTTTAGGGCTAAGCATGTCATAATTTATCCAAATGATCTCATATTGGGCATGGACCCTATATTTGCACACTAGATGTCAAGTTTTGATTTTTGGCCCATTTAGAAAAGGTCGAAAAAATGTGCTTACTTACAAATGGGGTGTTTAGCCTAGCTTCGGAGCTCAAGTGGAGCCCATTTTTCGTGACTAGTGTTTCACATCAACAATAAGTGCTCGGATTGATCGCTTAACATGCTTATATATGACTAATATTTGAGAAAGCATTGTAACATCAATACCACATACTAAACAATTTCAAATTTGAATTTTGGGTCAAATTTGAAATTCAGCCAGAATTTGAATAGCATTACACAAATACCATTGTACACAAATTGAGGCAAGTTTGTTATTCTACAGCACAAATCACCATTAAAAAAGTTTGACAAAAGAAGTTTTCACTTCTTCTTCTTACCACTAGATTTCTTCTTCTTCTTACCACTTTTTGATCCTACCACACCTAGTTCACTCAAAGTCTTGGTTTTCATAACTGGACTAGCTGGGACAGCTTCAGTTGGCACCACAACATCTACATGAGGCTCAGTTTGCACAACATCAACTCCAGTAGCTTCAATTGGTAATACAACTTGCAATATAGGCTTAGTTTGCAGAACATCTACCGCACCATCTTCAGTTTGCAGGACATCTGCCACAGCACATCATCATCCAAATGTTGCTCATGATGCATCACAATATCAAAGACTACCTCATTTTGCACAACATCATCCAAATATTGATCATTTTGCATCACAACATCATCCAACTCTTCCTCATTTTGCACCGCAGCATCATCCAACTCTGGTTCATGACCAAAATTTCTCTTTTTTTATAGCCATTGATTCTTGCATTTTTTATTGCCCAACAATATTCAACAGCAAGGGGTTGACCTCCACGCTTCCTCCTGGAAAACAAAGCTTCTAGTTTTGCTAGTAATTAAAAACAACACCCAAATAAAAACACAAACGTAAACATACTTTGGCCTTTCAGGAGTGTAACGACATTTTGGAGGTCATTTTCGGTTCCCAAGTTCCTGGCACAACCTGCATCTATTTTTGTTACCTTTTTGGGACCTTTTTGGCTTTGCATCCTTCTTCCCCTTCCCCCTTTACTACTCCCATCTTTCTCAAACCATGCCTTGAATCTACTCTCTTTAGGCCTGCCAGCCTTTCTTTTTGTGAGGGGAGGACACATGGAAAATTCAATTTCCACTTCAGGCCACTAAGACTGATCTGTAAGTGCTGGAATTGGAGTTGTGTATGCAGCCTTGAATCTTCCCACTGAGTAATATTCATGCAAATATGGGTGAATGTTTATCTTGGGTTGGGAGGCCAAGAAAAGAATGGAATGGCCACATGGTTTCCCGGTGTGTCGCCACTCGAGGCAAGTGTAGTCATGCAACTCAGTGTTAACAACATGCCTCCTCCCAGTCTTGGTATCTCTAACTTCAGCACCCCACAATGAAGATTTTTTCACAGACAAATGTGCAAGATTTCTGCTCCTGTTCACCACATGTTGTACCACTGCAGGAAGCATATCCCCTTGCAGACAATCACCAATCCTTCTTCTCAATTCCCACATGCGCATGATCATGATCCTGATTTGGTCAACCATGTCATGCATAGGCAGGTTCTTCAACTGATTTATCTTGTTGTTAAAACTTTCTGCCAAGTTATTGTTGATATGATCACATTTGATGGCAGTGTTAAATCCTGACCTGTACCACAATAGAGAATGATAGGTGTTCAACCATGGACCAAACTCACTGCATTCTGTTTTTATCTTATCAAGATGATATGAATGTGTTTGTTTGGTGTAAGATCTTGCTGGTGGTCACATTCTCCCAAATTCTTCCCCTCTGAATTTTTTTAATCAAATTCATCCACATATGGCCAAAGCACTCCCTCTTCTCACAATGAGGAAAAACATTCTTCACTGCATTTTCTAGCCCTTTACATGCATCTGTGTGTACTGCCAAAGGTGACACTGGCCCTATGCATCTTTTCAACCGCATCATGAACCATGTCCAAGAAACCTCTGTCTATGACTGAAACAAACCAATAGCAATAGGGAACATCCAGTTGTGTCCATCTAAAGCATTGCATGCTGCCAATTGACCATTCCATTTGCCTGTCAAAAAAGATGAGTCTATGCTCAAATATGGATGGCACCCTTCTTTGAAGCCATCAATGCAAGGCTTTAAGCCATAAAGAACATGGAGAAAAGAACTCTACCATCCTCTGTTACCTTAGTATCTATCTCCACAACACTGCCAGGTGACCTCTTTTCCACCTCTTCTTTGAAGTTATAAAGCATCCTAAAAGTATTTGCCCAATCACCATATAATTCTTTCATTGCGCTCTGTTTTGCTTTCCACACTGTGGTATACTTCACCTTAATGGGGTACTGCTTTTCCAAGTCCACTATGAGTTTCTTTGTTGTAGTGTTTGGTTTCTTGGCTAAAATTGGAGTGATACTTTCTACAATCCAAAGCTGTGATGTCATGGTTGCTGTGAACTTGTAATACATGTATGTGGATTTGGGATTTTATTAACCCTAATGGTACTTCCATCAGGTTGAATTCTAGCATATATGTACCACTTGCAAGCCTGACGCTTCCATCGAAACCTCTGCACCTTGCATAAAATTTCTTTCTGTCAGTCCACATAGTCTTGGCATCAAACTCATGTTTGACTACATAAGTCTTGAAACACATCCTGAACTCCTTCATGCTTGGGAACAACTTGCCTACTTCAATAACAGGATTTTCTTTGTCATACACACTTACAAGCTCATCATCATGTGCATCATCTACATCATCTGCAGCATCTTTCATCAGTTGTCCATCCACATCTTCACAAGCATTTATGTTAGGATTATTAGGCAAACTCGATTCATCCTTGTCTTCCTCATCTTGATCATCTACTGGATCTACTGGAATGCCAAAAAAATTGGCCATCTCAGTGTCAGCTATTAGTGCAATGACCAAATCAGTAGTGTCTTCTAATTGTACTGAATTCCAATCAACACAAACAACCCTTGCAGCACCATCACATCCCTCTTCTGCATCTTGCTCAGCCCCCTCTATTACTGTCAGTTCACCCGTAAACATGGGCATTATCTATCTTTGTGAAGCCCAATCATCATCTACCATCTGCGAAGCCAACTTTGAGGGCACATATCCAACCTTAGAATCTGATTTCAGATCAACGAGCTCTGCATGAAAGGTAGTCTGTTTTCTTGCCCAGCCGTCTTGCCGGTCGATTTCATCAACCATCTCTTCACCATTCTCAATTCTCACATACTCACCCTTCCAATTATCAAACCATACCGATGCCACCTCTTGCTCTGGACCCCAAAAAATAATTTCTCCAATTTTCTCCACAACATTCCTCACGGCCCTCTCTTCCATGCTCTGTATTTGCTGTGGATCAATCTCTTCAAATTCAACCTCCCATTTCACAATTGTATATCTCTCTATGTCTTGCACGCTACCATCAACTAGCTTTTCTTTAGATGGTAAGAATTCAATACTAAATTCAAAGGTACAAGCAACATTCCCCCTGTTTATCAATGGCGGGCACTGTGAGGCAGCGGAAGCAGACGAGGCACACATCGCAGGGTTGAAGAGGTTGGACAGGGTGATTGCCTGGTCGACGTAGTCTCTCGTGGCTCCATCTGGTTTAGCCCAACGCCGCCCCATCGCCACTCCCCAGTCTCACCCACCTCCACAATCTGGATCTCGTGGAAAATAGGGGCAAAAAGAGGCTCACTTGGTCAGATCTAACTCAAGTCAGAGGGAAATGCTGCCGAATACACTCACCACATGCGCAGCCACGGCCGTCGCCGCCGCCGCCGCTGACGACGAGAAGGAAGAAGAGAGCAGCAACTAGAAGCAGGGGAGAAGCACGTGTTCAGTCAGGCGGGGAATCGATGCACTGCCAAGTGGGACCCACAACCATTAGTTTGACCCCCTGTTTTTACCTTAACCGCAGTCCCGTTGACGACCGGGCCCGTGTTTTAACCACCTGGTCGTATTGGGGCTATTATTGCCATGTATGACGGTGCACAAGAGCTATTTCTGGCAACTACGTCGCACTCCTTCCAATTCACATGAAATGTGTCGCATAGGAGCTATTGACCCGTGAAAATGGCAATTGCATGGTTAATTAGCTTTACAGCATCTCGATCGATCATTTTCTAAGCTTGTTACTGAAAAGTGGATGAAGATTAAACTTGATGCACGGTTGCATGCAAACAAGCTCCCATTTAGTTTATTTTTTACGAGAAAACTTTCAATCTATTCATCAAATGTCATGATAGTACAAAGAAAACCGGAAATAATAAAAATTACATCAAGGTCCATCGACGACCTAACGATGAATATAAGCGTTGGAGCGAGCCGATGGCGCACCACCGTTATCGCCCCTCCTTCACCAGAGCTGCACAAAACTTGTTTTAGTAGATAGTTGGGAAGTCGTTGTGCTAAGGCCCCACAGGACTAGCGCGCCAGAACAGCAATCACCGTTGATGAAGAGAAACGTAGATCAGAAGAGTCCAATTTGTAGACACACGAGCGTAGACGCACCAAGACTGGATCCATGAAGATCCACCAAAGACAAACACCGACCGAATCCCACGTGATCCGCCGGAGACACACCTCCACACACCTTCCGACGACATTGTGAGCACCATCGTAAAAGAGATTAGGCGGAGAGGGCCTTATTCCAACTACGGGAAGCCGTCGCCGTCTCGACTTCCTAAATAGGACATGAACCCTAATTAACCCTAAACAAAGACCCTAAAATGGAGCAGGAGCCCTCCCACCAGCAAGAGTCGAGGTCCACAGTGTCTCCATGGCCCTAACGCCACCGAAGACAAGGCGGATCTACGGCGGTCCAGCGGGAGGCAAGAAGACCCTCGCCCTGGAGTTCTTCTACCTCTTTCATCTGGCTACTTTCTTTCTAACATAAGCAAATTGTATGAGGCTCAGGCCCATTATTTTCTACTTAAACGATAAATAATCACAGGTATGGTGTTGATAATTGGAGCCAACAACTAAGGGCATCTTAAAGGGTGCCCCCTACTCTCTCTCTCCCTACTTGTTCGCTTCGGATAAAATGGACAAAACCAAATCTCCCCTATTTCCTATTTGCTCAATTTTCTTCAAATCTTCTCACATGTATGGGCGGGACGGGTTGGGGTTGTGCGGCGGACAAATCACCTCAGTACGGATCACGTGGCCCAATCACATAGCCTTTGTTTTCGAGAATCCTCTCTCTCTCTCTTTGTCTCTAACCC
>NC_041380.1:42272107-42333983 GCF_002162155.2 Triticum dicoccoides
CCCCCTCCCTCATCTATTCACTCCACTTCCTCTCCCCCGCCAGAGCTAGTCATTGCCCAACATCCTCTCCTCTCACTTCATCAAGCCGCCACCCAGCTCGGGCCACACTCCCCGGCATCCATGGGCAGCCACAAAATCCAAGAGGAGCTCGAGTGTGATAACACACAAGAATAGGGGATCGTTTGTAGCCTTTTTTGATAAATGAGAGTGTCAAACCCAACAAGGAGCTAAAGGTAGAACAAATACTCCCTCAAGTTCTATCGACCACCTATACAACACTATGCAAAGTTGACATCTGCTTTACCTAAAATAGGTATGAAGCTATTTTGCAAGTATAAAACTATAAGTACTTTGCGCGAATAAAACTAGATAGCTTTTGTCAACAAGAAATGCATTTGTCCTTAGGTGATAGATAACTAAACCGGTGATCATTATTGCAATTTTATATGAGGAAGAGGTATTAGCTAATATACTTTCTCTAGTTGGATCATATGCACTTATGATTGGAACTCTAGCAAGCATCCGCAACTACTAAAGATCATTAAGGTCGTAAAACCAAACCATAGCATTAAGTATCAAGTCCTCTTTATCACATACACAATGACCCCCAAACTCGGGCATGTGCTTCTGTCACTCACGCCACCCACCATAAGAGAACCATTAACGTATTACAACACCCTACAGCGGGGACCCATCCGTAGCGCGACACGGAGGGCATCATAGGACAGCACCAAAATAAAATATCCAACTCAAACCAATCATGATCATCTATCAACCCATAGGACAAAACAGATCTACTCAAACATCATAGGATAACCACATGTCATTGGGAAATAATATATAGTGTTGAGCACCATGTTTAAGTAGATATTACAGCGGGGAGAAGCGGTGTTAAACCGCTGCATAGAGGGGAGAAAGTTGGTGTTGAGGGTAGCAATATTGTTGATGTAGATCGCTATCACGATCCTTCCCACGACGGCACTCCGGCGCCACCGGGAAAGAGGGGAGAGAGCCCCCTCCTTCTTCTTGGCCTCCCCCTAGATTGGAGGATAGTCCCCCCTATGGTCCATGGCCTCCATGGTAGCGGAGGGGCGGGAGCCCCTTCGAGATTGGATCTCCCTCTATGTTCTCTTCTGTTTCGCGTTCCTGTTTTCTGGCCGAAAACCGTTTCTTATATTCCCGGAGATCCGTAACTCCAATTCCGCTGAGATTTTAACACGATTTTTTGGATATAAGCTTCGTTGCGCCCGAAGTAGAGATCCAACCAACGTACGAGGTGAGCACAACCCACCACCGGGCGCCTGGCCCCTGGGGCGCGCCCTGGTGTATTTTCGGGGTGTGGGCCCCTCTTTGCGTTGATTCCAAGTCCCAAAAATCACATATGTTCCAAAATAATTCTCCGTAAATTTTTATAACGTTTGGACTTTGTTTGATATGGATATTCTGCGAAACAAAATACATGCAAAAAAACAAGAACTAGCACTGGGCACTGGATCAATAGGTTAGTCCAATAAATTATATAAAATGTTGCCAAAAGTATGTGAAATTTGTATAATAATGGCATGAAACAATAAAAAATTGTTGATACAAAGGAGAATTATCAGCATCCCCAAGCTTAATTCCTGCTCGTCCTCGAGTAGATAAATGATTAAAAAAATATAATTTTTGATGTGGAATTAGCATAAACTTTATCATATGTCTAATCATGGCATGAATATTAAGACATAAGTGATTCAAAGCAATAGTCTATATTTTGGCATAAAGACATCACTACTCGGGCATCCCAACAAACAATCATGTCTATCAAAATATCAATGCTAAAGAAAGCTATCCCTACCAAATCATATAGTCTTGTCATCAACAATGCTAAAGAAAGCTATCCCTATCCTCATGTCGAGACCTCCTATCTTTGAACACTTCATCCACACAAAACTTAACAGAAAACCGGTGAGATCCATTAGTATAATAATGTAAATCACTACTTTAAGTACTATTGAAAACCCATTCATATTTTGCTTTTGCATTGTACCTACTGTATTATAACTTTTCCATGGCTTATACCACCAATAGAATCAATAGTTTCGTCAAAACAAGCAAAACAATGCATCAAAAACAGAATATGTCTTAAACAGGACAGTCTGTAGCAATCTGAACATCTACCACACTTCTGGTACTCCAAAAATTCTGAAACATTAGGACAAAATCAAAAAAACTAAAGCAATACTATGCAAAAAGTTTCAGAAACTTTTGACGTTCCAGTAAAAAAATGTAAAATCACGCAGTACAACAAAAGTTTATGTTTTTGCACCGCACATACCAACAACCAATCTAATCATCCTAAAGGCAAATCTTGGCACATTATTTTTATGATACAATGGATTTGTACAATGGGATAATTATTTTTTACGAGAAATTTCATGAAAAATTCTACATTGTTTCCATGAGCATGAACACAAGTGTTCAAGGTTGACCCTCACTTCTCCAATGCATCACCTTTCAATCACTTCTCTTTTTGAAAAAGTTTTTAGGTTCCACTCTATATTTTTTAAAACTTTATAAAAGCACTCAACAAAAATAAATGACCCTCTAAAACTTCTGGCTTGTCTCCCAGGTAGCATTTTCTTTAAAGCCATTAAGCTAGGCATAAAGTGCTCAAGTAATGGATCCACCTGGATTCCAAAGTATATCAAAGCCAATTGTAATTAACAATGATTTGACATTTAGTAGTGATCACAAAGCAACATATATCATGCAATGACGAAGTCTAACTCTCTTCCTATGCGTCGGCATGTCATACAAGAACAATTCATGCATATCAAGTAAAGGCCAATGCATAGTATAAGCAATTTCTTGAAATTCTATCGTGTTGGAAACATAGAGAGGCCGAGATGTAGTTCCTCTCTCATAATAATTGCAAGTAGGAGCAGTAAACACATCATATTATATTCATCAAAATCATCATATGCAACAGTAGAAGGAAACCCATCAATGCAATCCTTAATAAGTACAAACTTCTTCGATCTAGTGTAGTTTGAGGAATTCAAAAAGATAATAGGACTATCATGTGTGGGTGCAATAGCAACAATTTCATTCTTAACATAAGGAACTATATCAAGTTCATCTCCATAAGCATAATTCATATTGGAATCTTGGCCACAAGCATAGCAAGCATCAAGTTCATCAAAAAGGGATATTTCAAATGAATCAACGGGATCATAGCAATTATCATAGCATTCATCCTTCGGTAAGCATGAAGGGAAATTAAATAATGCATGAGTTAAAGAGTTACTCTCATTAGAAGGTGGGTACGGGTAGTTAATCCACTCTTCATCCTTTTGTTCTTCGCTCTCCTCATCATCTTTTTCATCCAAAGAGCTCACAGTTTCATCAATTTCTTCTTCCATAGACTCCTGCAAAATATTAGTCTCTTCTTGGACAGTGGAGACTTTCTCAATAAAGTCATTAATATAAGCATTAGAAGCATAGTTTTCATAGAAATATTTAAGTATGGCAAAAAATTTAGATTCGTAAAGAGTAGTATCATACTTTCCAATCAAAGAAGAAATTTCATAAGCACCCTTAAAAACAACAAATTCTTCAATTTGTTCAATATCATAATAATTATAAACACCATTGGCATAATAAGATAAGATTCCATTATCACTAAAATCACATTGGTAGGGAAGGTGTTTTTTAGGGTCTTCAGAACAACAAGTAAATCATTTATTGCGCATAAATTCCAAGCATAGCATTGCATAGTATTAATTTGATGCAGTAAAAGTTTCCCTTTTTGAGATAAACGGTGTCGCACAAAATGAGCATGCTCATCTAAAGATTTTCCCTCAACTAATCTAGTTGGGGTTTCACCACGAGCACATAGGGATCGAAGATGATCCAAGTAGAAAGCTTCAGCAGTATGATAGATTTTAGGTGGTTCTTCAACCATTGGTTTAGTAGGTTCAACTAATTTATTTTGTATTTTGCATTTTCAAACCATACCTAAAGATAGAAAACAAGACCACAAAAATAAAAACTACTTAGTGATAAGGCAAACGAGCACACACGAGAATATTCACCCCACGCTATTGCTCCCCGGCAATGGCGCCTGAAAAAAGGTCTTGATAACCCACAAGTATAGGGGATCGTTTGTAGCCTTTTTTGATAAATAAGAGTGTCGAACCCAACGAGGAGCTAAAGGTAGAACAAATATTCCCTCAAGTTCTATCGACCACCGATACAACTCTACGCACACTTGACGTTTGCTTTACCTAAAAAACGTATGAAACTATTTTGCAAGAATAAAATTACGAGTACTTTGCAGGAATAAAACTACGAATAAACTGCAAGACAATAAAAGTAGATAGCTTCTGTCAACAAGAAAGTCATTTCTCCCTAGGTGATCGATAACTAACCGGTGATCATTGTCGCAATTTTATATGATGGAGATGCATGAGCTAACATACTTTCTCTACTTGGGTCATATGCACTTATGATTGGAACTCTAGCAAGCATCCGCAACTACTAAAGATCATTAAGGTCGTAAAATCCAACCATAGAATTAAGTATCAAGTCCTCTTTATCCCATACGCAATGACCCCCAAACTCGGGTCTGTGCTTTTGTCACTCACTCCACCCACCATAAGCGAACCATTAACGTATTGCAACACCCTACAGCGGGGATCCCTCCGTTTCCGTGACACAGAGCACCATAGGACAACACCAAAATAAAATATACAACTCAAACCCATCATGCTCATCTATCAACCCACAGGACAAAACGGATCTACTCAAGCATCATAGGATAACCACATATCATTGGGAAATAATATATAATGTTGAGCACCATGTTTAAGTAGAGATTACAGCGGGGAGAAGGGGTGTTACACCATTGCATAGAGGGAAAGAAAGTTGGTGTTGACAGTAGCAAGATTGTTGATGTAGATCGCTATCATGATCCTTGCCTCGGCGCCACTCCGACGCCACCGGGAGAGAGGGGGAGAGAGCCCCCCTCCTTTGCTTCTTCCTTGGCCTCCCCCTAGATGGGAGGAGAGTTCCCCTCTGGTCCATGGCCTCCATGGCGGCAGAGGGGCAGGAGCCACTCAGAGATTGGATCTCCCTCTTTGTTCTTTTCTGTTTCGCAATCCTGTTTTCTGGCCAAAATCGTTTCTTATATTCCCGGAGACCCGTGACTCCGATTTCGCTGAGATTTTAACACATCTTTTTGGATATAAGCTTGCTTGCGTCTGAAATAGAGATCCAACCGACGTACGAGGTGAGCACAACCCACCACCGCGCGCCTAGCCCCTAGGGCGCGCCCTGGTGTATCTTGGGGGCTGTGGGTGTTGGAAATATTCCCTAGAGGCAATAATAAAAGTATTATTATATTTCATTGTTCATGATAATTGTCTTTTATTCATGCTATAACTGTATTATCCGGAAATCGTAATACACGTGTGAATACTTAGACCACACAATGTCCCTGGTAAGCCTCTAGTTGACCAGCTCGTTGTGATCAACAGATAGTCATGGTTTCCTGACTATGGACATTGGATGTCATTGATAACGGGATCACATCATTAGGAGAATGATGTGATGGACAAGACCCAATCCTAAGCATAGCATAAAAGATCGTGTAGTTCGTTTTGCTAGAGCTTTGCAAGTGTCAAGTATCTCTTCCTTCGACCATGAGATCGTGTAACTCCCGGATACCGTAAGAATGCCTTGGGTGTACCAAACGTCACAACGTAACTGGGTGACTATAAAGGTACATTACAGGTATCTCCGAAAGTAGCTGTTGGGTTGACACGGATCGAGACGGGATTTGTCACTCCGTATGACGGAGAGGTATCTCTGGGCCCACTCGGTAATGCATCATCATATTGAGCTCAATGTGACCAAGGTGTTGGACACGGGATCATGCATTACGGTACGAGTAAAGTGACTTGCCGGTAACGAGACTGAACAAGGTATTGGGATACCGACGATCGAGTCTCGGGCAAGTAACGTACCGATTGACAAAGGGAATTGCATACAGGGTTTGATCGAATCCTCGACATAGTGGTTCATCCGATGACAACATCGAGGAGCATGTGGGAGCCATCATGGGTATCCAGATCCCGCTGATGGTTATTGACTGAGAGAGTCTCGGTCATGTCTGCATGTCTCCCGAACCCGTAGGGTCTACACACTTAAGGTTCAGTTACGCTAGGGTTATAGGGATATGTATATGCAGTAACCCGAATGTTGTTCGGAGTCCCGGATGAGATCCCGGACGTCACGAGGAGTTCCGAAATGGTCCGGAGGTAAAGATTTATATATGGGAAGTCCTGTTTCGGGCATCGGGACAAGTTTCGGGGTTATCGGTATTGTACCGGGACCACCGGAAGGGTCCCGGGGGTCCACCGGGTGGGTCCACCTGTCCCGGGGGGCCACATGGGCTGTGGGGGGTGCGCCTTGGCCTAATGGGCCAAGGGCACCAGCCCCACATAGGCCCATGCGCCTAGGGTTCAAGGGGGGCAAGAGTCCTAGGAGGGTAAGGCACCTCCTAGGTGCCTTGGGGGGGAGGGAAACCCCCCTTGGCCGCCGCACCCCCTAGGAGATTGGATCTCCTAGGGCCGGCCACCCCCCCTTGGCACCCCTATATATAGTGGGGGAGAGGAGGGACTTCATACCTGAACGTCTCGGCCTTTGGTTGCCTCCTTCTCCCTCCCCAACACCTCATCCACCTCCATAGTGCTTAGCGAAGCTCTGCCGGAGTACTGCAGCTCCATCAACACCACGCCGCCGTGCTGCTGCTGGTGCCATCTCCCTCAACCTCTCCTCCCTCCCTTGCTGGATCAAGAAGAGGAGACGTGGCTGTTCCGTACGTGTGTTGAACGCGGAGGTGCCGTCCGTTCGGCGCGGGTCATCGGTGATTTGGATCACGTCGAGTACGACTACATCATCACCTTGCAAGCTTCCGCACGCGATCTACAAGTGGTATGTAGATGCAAACTCTCTCCCTAGACTCGTTGCTTAGATGAACTCATAGATGGATCTTGGTGAAACCGTAGGAAAAATTTTAATTTTCTGCAACGTTCCCCAACAGTGGCATCATGAGCTAGGTCTATGCGTAGTTCTCTTTGCACGAGTAGAACACAACTTTGTTGTGGGCGTGGATTTTGTCATCTTACTTGCCTCTACTAGTCTTTTCTTGCTCAACGGTATTGTGGGATGAAGCGGCCCGGACCAACCTTACACGTACTCTTACGTGAGACCGGTTCCACCGACTGACATGCACAAGTTGCATAAGGTGGCTGGCGGGTGTCTGTCTCTCCCACCTTAGTTGGAGCGGAATCGATGAACAGGGCCCTTATGAAGGGTAAATAGAATTTGACAAAATCACGTTGTGGTGATTCGTAGGTAAGAAAACGTTCTTGCTAGAACCCAATTGCAGCCACGTAAAAGATGCAACAACAATTAGAGGACGTCTAACATGTTTTTGCAGCGATTGATCATGTGATGTGATATGGCCAGAAGTTGTGATGAATGATGAATGGTGATGTATGAGATCATGTTCTTTGTAATAGGATTCACGACTTGCATGTCGATGAGTATGACAACCGGCAGGAGCCATAGGAGTTGTCATTATTTTTTGTATGACCTGCGTGTCATTGAATAACGCCATGTAAACTACTTTACTTTATTGCTAAATGTTAGTCATAGAAGTAGAAGTAGTCGTTGGCGTGACAACTTCATGAAGACACGATGATGGAGATCATGATGATGGAGATCATGGTGTCAAGCCGGTGACAAGATGATCATGGAGCCCCGAAGATGAAGATCAATGGAGCTATATGATATTGGCCATATCATGTCACAACTATATAATTGCATGTGATGTTTATTATGTATTATGCATCTTGTTTACTTAGGACGACGGTAGTAAATAAGATGATCCCTTATAAAATTTCAAGAAGTGTTCCCCCCTAACTGTGCACCGTTGCTACAGTTCGTCGTTTCTAAGCACCACGTGATGATCGGGTGTGATGGATTCTTACGTTCACATACAACGGGTGTAAGACAGTTTTACACAGCGAAAACACTTAGGGTTAACTTGACGAGCCTAGCATGTGCAGACATGGCCTCGGAACACGGAGATCGAAAGGTCGAACACGAGTCGTATGGAAGATACGATCAACATGAAAATGTTCACCGACGATGACTAGTCCGTCTCACGTGATGATCGGACACGGGCCAGTCGACTCGGATCGTGTAACACTTAGATGACTAAAGGGATGTCTAATCTAAGTGGGAGTTCATAATTTGATTAGAACTTTATTATCATGAACTTAGTCTAAAACCTTTGCAAATATGTCTTGTAGATCAATGGCCAACGCTAATGTCAACATGAACTTCAACGCGTTCCTAGAGAAAACCAAGCTGAAAGATGATGGCAGCAACTATACGGACTGGGTCCGGAACCTGAGGATCATCCTCATAGCTGCCAGGAAACAATATGTCCTAGAAGGACCGCTAGGTGACGCTCCCGTCCCAGAGAACCAAGACATTATGAATGCTTGGCAAACTCGCGCTGATGATTACTCCCTCGTTCAGTGCGGCATGCTTTACAGCTTAGAACCGGGGCTCCAAAAGCGTTTTGAGCACCACGGAGCATATGAGATGTTCGAAGAGCTGAAACTAGTTTTTCAAGCTCATGCCCGGGTCGAGAGATATGATGTCTCCGACAAGTTCTACAGTTGTAAGAAGGAGGAAAACAGTTCTGTCAGTGAGCACATCCTGAAGATGTCTGGGTTGCACAACCGTATGACCCAGCTGAACATTAACCTCCCAGATGAGGCGGTCATTGACAGAATCCTCCAGTCGCTCCCACCAAGCTACAAGAGCTTTGTGATGAACTACAACATGCAGGGAATGGAAAAGACCATTCCTGAAGTGTTCTCGATGCTGAAGTCAGCAGAGGCTGAAATCAAGAAAGAACATCAAGTGTTGATGGTCAATAAGACCACTAAGTTCAAGAAGGGCAAGGGTAAGAAGAACTTCAAGAAGGACGGCAAAGATGTTGCCGCGCCTGGTAAGCCAGTTACCGGGAAGAAGTCAAAGAATGGACCCAAGCCTGAGACTGAGTGCTTTTATTGCAAGGGGAAGGGTCACTGGAAGCGGAACTGCCCCAAATACTTAGCGGATAAGAAGGCCGGCAAAACCAAAGGTATATTTGATATACATGTGATTGATGTGTACCTTACCAGTACTCGTAGTAACTCCTGGGTATTTGATACCGGTGCCGTTGCTCATATTTGTAACTCACAGCAGGAGCTGCGGAATAAACGGAGACTGGCGAAGGACGAGGTGACGATGCGCGTCGGGAATGGTTCCAGAGTCGATGTGATCGCCGTCGGCACGCTGCCTCTACATTTACCTACGGGATTAGTTTTGAACCTTAATAATTGTTATTTAGTGCCAAGTTTGAGCATGAACATTGTATCTGGATCTCGTTTAATACGAGATGGCTACTCATTTAAGTCTGAGAATAATGGTTGTTCGATTTATATGAGAGATATGTTTTATGGTCATGCTCCGATGGTCAATGGTTTATTCTTAATGAATCTCGAGCGTAATATTACACATGTTCATAGTGTAGATGCCAAAAGATTGAAAGTTGATAACGATAGTCCCACATACTTGTGGCACTGCCGCGTTGGTCACATTGGTGTCAAGCGCATGAAGAAGCTCCATGCCGATGGACTTTTAGAGTCTCTTGATTATGAATCGTTTGACACGTGCGAACCATGCCTCTTAGGCAAAATGACCAAGACTCCGTTCTCCGGAACAATGGAGCGAGCAACCAACTTGTTGGAAATCATACATACCGATGTGTGCGGTCCAATGAGCGTTGAGGCTCGCGGAGGATATCGTTATGTTCTCACCCTCACAGATGACTTGAGTAGATATGGGTATGTCTACTTAATGAAACACAAGTCTGAGACCTTTGAAAAGTTCAAGGAATTTCAGAATGAGGTGGAGAATCAACGTGACCGAAAGATAAAATTCTTACGATCAGATCGTGGAGGAGAATACTTAAGTCACGAATTTGGTACACACTTAAAGAAATGTGGAATCGTTTCACAGCTCACGCCGCTTGGAACACCTCAGCGAAACGGTGTGTCCGAACGTCGTAATCGCACTCTATTGGATATGGTGCGGTCTATGATGTCTCTTACCGATTTACCGCTATCATTTTGGGGATACGCTCTAGAGACAGCTACATTCACTTTAAATAGGGCACCGTCTAAATCCGTTGAGACGACACCGTATGAATTATGGTTTGGAAAGAAACCTAAGCTGTCGTTTCTAAAAGTTTGGGGATGCGAAGCTTATGTCAAGAAACTTCAACCTGAAAAGCTCGAACCCAAGTCGGAAAAATGCGTATTCATAGGATACCCTAAGGAAACTATAGGGTATACCTTCTACTTAAGATCCGAAGGCAAGATCTTTGTTGCCAAGAACGGATGCTTTCTGGAAAAAGAGTTTCCCTCGAAAGAAGTAAGTGGGAGGAAAGTAGAACTCGATGAAGTACTACCTCTTGAGAGGGATAGTGACGCAGCACAGGAAACCATTCCTGTGATGCCCACACCAACTGAAGAGGAAAACCATGATAATGATCAAAGTACTTCGGATCAAGTTACTGCTGAACTTCGTAGGTCCACAAGGACACGTTCCGCACCAGAATGGTACGGCAACCCTGTCCTGGAAATCATGTTGTTAGACAACAATGAACCTTCGAACTATGAAGAAGCAATGACGGGCCCGGATTCCAACAAATGGCTTGAAGCCATGAAATCCGAGATAGAATCCATGTATGAAAACAAAGTATGGACTTTGACAGACTTGCCCGATGATCGGCGAGCGATAGAAAACAAATGGATCTTTAAGAAGAAGACGGACGCGGATGGTAATGTTACCATCTATAAAGCTCGACTTGTCGCTAAGGGTTATCGACAGGTTCAAGGGATTGACTATGACGAGACATTCTCTCCTGTAGCGAAGCTAAAGTCCGTCCGAATCATGTTAGCAATTGCCGCATACTATGATTATGAGATATGGCAGATGGACGTCAAAACAGCATTTCTTAACGGGCATCTTAAGGAAGAACTGTATATGATGCAGCCGGAAGGTTTTGTCGATCCTCAGAACGCTAACAAAGTATGCAAGCTCCAGCGATCCATTTATGGACTGGTGCAAGCATCTCGGAGTTGGAACATTCGCTTTGATGAGATGATCAAAGCGTTTGGATTTATGCAGACTTATGGAGAAGCCTGCGTTTACAAGAAAGTGAGTGGGAGCTCTGTAGCATTTCTCATATTATATGTAGATGACATACTCCTGATGGGAAATAATATAGAATTTCTGGACAGCATTAAGGCCTACTTGAATAAGTGTTTTTCAATGAAGGACCTTGGAGAAGCTGCTTATATATTAGGCATCAAGATCTATAGAGATAGATCGAGACGCCTCATAGGTCTTTCACAAAGTACATATCTTGATAAGATTTTGAAGAGATTCAGAATGGATCAGTCCAAGAAGGGGTTCTTGCCTATGTTACAAGGTATGAGACTGAGCTCAGCTCAGTCACCGACCACGGCAAAAGATAAAGAAGAGATGAGTGTCATCCCCTATGCTTCAGCCATAGGATCTATTATGTATGCCATGCTGTGTACCAGACCCGATGTAAACCTTGCCGTAAGTTTGGTAGCAAGATACCAAAGTAATCCCGGCAAGGAACACTGGACAGCGGTCAAGAATGTCCTGAAGTACCTGAAAAGGACAAAGGACATGTTTCTCGTTTATGGAGGAGACGAAGAGCTCGTCGTAAAGGGTTACGTCGACGCTAGCTTCGACTCAGATCCGGATGACTCTAAGTCACAAACCGGATACGTGTATATGTTGAATGGTGGAGCAGTAAGCTGGTGCAGCTGCAAGCAGAGCGTCGTGGCGGGATCTACGTGTGAAGCGGAGTACATGGCAGCCTCGGAGGCAGCACATGAAGCGATTTGGGTGAAGGAGTTCATCACCGACCTAGGAGTCATACCCAATGCGTCGGGGCCGATCAAACTCTTCTGTGACAACACTGGAGCTATTGCCCTCGCAAAGGAGCCCAGGTTTCACAAGAAGACCAGGCACATCAAGCGTCGTTTCAACTCCATCCGTGAAAATGTTCAAGATGGAGACATAGAGATTTGCAAAGTGCACACGGATCTGAATGTCGCAGATCCGCTGACTAAACCTCTCTCGCGTACAAAACATGATCAACACCAGAACTCTATGGGTGTTCGATTCATCACAATGTAACTAGATTGGTGACTCTAGTGCAAGTGTGAGACTGTTGGAAATATGCCCTAGAGGCAATAATAAAAGTATTATTATATTTCATTGTTCATGATAATTGTCTTTTATTCATGCTATAACTGTATTATCCGGAAATCGTAATACACGTGTGAATACTTAGACCACACAATGTCCCTGGTAAGCCTCTAGTTGACCAGCTCGTTGTGATCAACAGATAGTCATGGTTTCCTGACTATGGACATTGGATGTCATTGATAACGGGATCACATCATTAGGAGAATGATGTGATGGACAAGACCCAATCCTAAGCATAGCATAAAAGATCGTGTAGTTCGTTTTGCTAGAGCTTTGCAAGTGTCAAGTATCTCTTCCTTCGACCATGAGATCGTGTAACTCCCGGATACCGTAAGAATGCCTTGGGTGTACCAAACGTCACAACGTAACTGGGTGACTATAAAGGTACATTACAGGTATCTCCGAAAGTAGCTGTTGGGTTGACACGGATCGAGACTGGGATTTGTCACTCCGTATGACGGAGAGGTATCTCTGGGCCCACTCGGTAATGCATCATCATATTGAGCTCAATGTGACCAAGGTGTTGGACACGGGATCATGCATTATGGTACGAGTAAAGTGACTTGCCGGAAACGAGACTGAACAAGGTATTGGGATACCGACGATCGAGTCTCGGGCAAGTAACGTACCGATTGACAAAGGGAATTGCATACAGGGTTTGATCGAATCCTCGACATAGTGGTTCATCCGATGACAACATCGAGGAGCATGTGGGAGCCATCATGGGTATCCAGATCCCGCTGATGGTTATTGACTGAGAGAGTCTCGGTCATGTCTGCATGTCTCCCGAACCCGTAGGGTCTACACACTTAAGGTTCAGTTACGCTAGGGTTATAGGGATATGTATATGCAGTAACCCGAATGTTGTTCGGAGTCCCGGATGAGATCCCGGACGTCACGAGGAGTTCCGGAATGGTCCGGAGGTAAAGATTTATATATGGGAAGTCCTGTTTCGGGCATCGGGACAAGTTTCGGGGTTATCGGTATTGTACCGGGACCACCGGAAGGGTCCCGGGGGTCCACCGGGTGGGTCCACCTGTCCCGGGGGGCCACATGGGCTGTGGGGGGTGCGCCTTGGCCTAATGGGCCAAGGGCACCAGCCCCACATAGGCCCATGCGCCTAGGGTTCAAGGGGGGCAAGAGTCCTAGGAGGGTAAGGCACCTCCTAGATGCCTTGGGGGGAGGGAAAACCCCCCTTGGCCGCCGCACCCCCTAGGAGATTGGATCTCCTAGGGCCGGCCACCCCCCCTTGGCACCCCTATATATAGTGGGGGAGAGGAGGGACTTCATACCTGAACGTCTCGGCCTTTGGTTGCCTCCTTCTCCCTCCCCAACACCTCATCCACCTCCATAGTGCTTAGCGAAGCTCTGCCGGAGTACTGCAGCTCCATCAACACCACGCCGTCGTGCTGCTGCTGGTGCCATCTCCCTCAACCTCTCCTCCCTCCCTTGCTGGATCAAGAAGAGGAGACGTGGCTGTTCCGTACGTGTGTTGAACGCGGAGGTGCCGTCCGTTCGGCGCAGGTCATCGGTGATTTGGATCACGTCGAGTACGACTACATCATCACCTTGCAAGCTTCCGCACGCGATCTACAAGTGGTATGTAGATGCAAACTCTCTCCCTAGACTCGTTGCTTAGATGAACTCATAGATGGATCTTGGTGAAACCGTAGGAAAAATTTTAATTTTCTGCAACGTTCCCCAACAGTGGGCCCCTCTTTGCATTGATTCCAAGTCCCAAAAATCACATATATTCCAAAATAACTCTCTGTATATTTTTATCGCGCTTGGACTTTGTTTGATATGGATATTCTGTGAAACAAAAAACATGCAAAAAACAAGAACTGTCACTTGGCACTGGATCAATAGGTTAGTCCAATAGATCATATAAAATGTTGCCAAAAGTATGTGAAAGTTATATAATAATGGCATGAAAGAATCAAAAATTATAGATACGACGGAAATGTATCAGAGTGCTCTCACATGGCATTATTATCGGGATAAAGGAGGTCGATGAGGCTCCGGTCTGCAGCATGTCGGCCTTCCATTGCACGTCTTCCTCCCATCGTGCACCATCCTTATCACATGCCCTCCAACCGCTGCCATCCTCGTCTCCACCCTCCAATCGCACACTATCTCACATCGCGTTGACCTCACATGCCACGCCATCCCTACATGCATTGACCCTCTGCATTGTGCCACCTTCGCTGCTTGCCATCTCCTAACTCCACTATGGTGCCAAATAGAGGTAACTTTTTTGTCACCCAAATTCTTCCAAGTGTGTCTATAGATAAATAGGGAGGACAAACATAGTTTTTTTTCAATCGAGAGGCCCTAAGATGTTAGGACTTATAGACCAGATCATTTCCTGTGGGTGATAACATGGACCAAGCGGTATCTGTGGGCGGCCAACAAGTGGCAAGGTGGTAGGTTGCTGCTACCTCTTTTAGCACTGCGTTGGTTTTCCCCGAAGAGGAAGGGATGATGCAGCAAAGTAGCGTAAGTACTTCCCTCAGTTTTTGAGAACCAAGGTATCAATCCAGTAGGAGGCTAAGCGCGACTCCCTCGCACCTGCACAAAACAAATAAATCCTCGCAACCAACGCAAATAGGGGTTGTCAATCCCTATAGGGCCACTTACGAGAGTGAGATCTGATAGATATGATAAGATAATATTTTTGGTATTTTCATGATAAAGATGCAAAGTAAAATAAAGGCAAAGTAAATAGCAAAGTAAATAACTAAGTAGTAGGAGATTGATATGATAAAGATAGACCCAGGGGCCATAGGTTTCACTAGTGGCCTCTCTCGAGAGCATAAGTATTCTACGGTGGGTGAACAAATTACTGTTGAGCAATTGACAAAATTGAGCATAGTTATGAGAATATCTAGGCATCACGTCCGAGACAAGTAGACCGAGTCCTGCCTGCATCTACTACTATTACTCCACTCATCGACCGCTATCCAGCATGCATCTAGATTATTAAGTTAAAAACAGAGTAACGCCTTAAGCAAGATGGCTTGATGTAGAGGGATAGACTCATGCAATATGAAGAAAACCCCATCTTGTTATCCTCGATGGCAACAATACAATACGTGCCTTTCTGCCCTTACTGTCACCGGGAAAGGACACCACAAGATTGAACCCAAAGCTAAGCACTTCTCCCATTGCAAGAAAGATCAATCTAGTAGGCCAAACCAAACTGATAATTCGAAGAGACTTGCAAAGATAACCAATCATACATAAAAGAATTCAAAGAAGATTCAAATATTATTCATAGATAGACTTGATCATAAACCCACAATTCATCGGTCTCAACAAACACACCGCAAAAAGAAGATTACATCGAATAGATCTCCACAAGAGAGGGGGACATTGTATTGAGATCCAAAAAGAGAGAAGAAGTCATCTAGCTACTAACTATGGACCCGTAGGTCTGAGGTAAACTACTCACACTTCATCGGAGGGGCTATGGTGTTGATGTACAACCCTCCGTGATCGATGCCCCCTCTGGCGGAGCTCCGGAACAGGCCCCAAGATGGGATCTCGTGGATACAGAAAGTTGCGGCGGTGGAATTAGGGTTTTGGCTCCGTATCTGATCGTTTGGGGGTACGTGGGTATATATAGGAGGAAGAAGTACGTCGGTGGAGCAACAGGGGGCCCACGAGGGTGGAGGGCGCGCCTGGGGGGTAGGCGTGCCCCCCTACCTCGTGGCCTCCCGTTACGTGTCTTGACGTAGGTCCAAGTCTCCTGAGTTGTATTCGATGATAAAATCATGTTCCCAAAGGTTTCATTCCGTTTGGACTCCGTTTGATATTCCTTTTCTTCGAAACCCTAAAACAGGCACAAACAGCAATTCTGGGCTGGGCCTCCGGTTAATAGGTTAGTCCCAAAAATAATATAAAAGTGGATAATAAAGGCCGATAATGTCCAAAACGGTAGATAATATAGCATGGAGCAATTGAAAATTATAGATATGTTGGAGACGTATCAGTTGCATAGGGGTAGGCTATGACAAATACTAGATGCAAGGATGTGCGGATTTGGCAAGGCAAGGCATGGGCTGTAATAATTCATAGTTTTAAGTGGAGAGCATGAATTTTTACCTTGATTGTGCATTACATTCATTCATCCAAAATCCAAGGGAATTTAAAACTTTTCTCTGCAAACAACTAAATCTAACCACATGTTGGAAAATTGGGCATGACCTTTGCTCATTGTGTAACATTTGGATCACTATCCAATAAGTATAGGAGAAAATGACTATAATGCATAAAGACCATTCATGCCACTTTAAAATTGGAATTCAAAATTATGTCAAATGGTTGTTTGAATTACAAATATTCTTTGAATTCAATAATACAATTTCAGTTGAATTGCAAATGATAATATAAAATGTATGCATTGAAATAAATTATATTATATTCAAATGATTACAATTAAATGAATTGAATTACAAAATATTACATAGATCATAGTCAGATCTTGGCAAATTTTATAAGGTGTTCATAATAGAATAATGGAAATGTTAACTAAAGCTAAATCTTGTTTCTTCTCAGCTTCTTCTCAACAACCTGCAAATACAAACATGATACATCCATTTTGCATCATGTTTTTCTATTGTTATTTATTATTTTTGGGTCATTATTTCACTTTATGATGCTATCCTAATGTCTTCTCTCTCTTATTTTGCAAGTTTCACATGAAGAGGGAGATTGCCGCTTGCTGGAGTTTTGGACCTGAAGAGGCTACAGCAGAGATAGCTATTCTGCACAACTCCAAATGACCTAAAAATTTACGGAGACTTATTTTGGAATATAGAAAAATATTGGCGGAAGAATTACCAAAAGGGGGTCCACCGGGGAGTGACGAGCTTAGGGGCGCCCCCCAGCAGGCCTCCCATGCCCATCTTCTGCTATATGAGGCTATTTTCCCTAGAAAAATAGAGATGAGACTTTCAGGGTGAAGTGTCGCTGTCTCGAGGCAGAACCTGGTCAGGAGCACTTTTGCTCTTCGGCGGAGCGATTCTGCTGGGGAAACTTCCCTCCGGGAGGGGGACTCAAAACCATCGACATCAGCAACAATCCTCTCATCATGGGAGGACCAATCTTCATCAACATCTTCACCAGCATCATCTCCTTTCAAACCCTAGTCCTCTTGTATTCAATCTTTGTCTCAAACCCTCAGATTGGTACATGTGGGTTGCTAGTAGTGTTGATTGCATCTTGTAGTTGATGTTAGTTGGTTTATTTGATGGAAGACTATATGTTCATATCCTCAAGCATATTCAATACACCTCTAATATTGAACATGACGATTTATGAGTAGTTAATTTTGTTCTTGAGGACATGGGAGAAGTCTTGTTATAAGTAATCATGTGAAGTTGGTATTCATTCGATATTTTGATGATGAGTATGTTGTTCTTCCTTTAGTGGTGTCATGTGAATGTCGACTGCATGACACTTCACCATACTTGGGCCTAAGGGAAGGCACTGGGGGTAATAAGTAGATGATGGGTTGCGAGAGTGACAGAAGCTTAAACCCTAGTTTTTGTGTTATTTCGTAAGGGGCTGATTTGGATCCATATGTTTCATGCTATGGTTAAATTATCTTAATTCTTGTTTCATAGTTGTGGGATCTTACGAGAGGGGGTAATCATACGAGGGTTATTTGTTCAAGTAAGAATAGCACCATAGCACCGGTCCACCCACATATCAAATTATCAAAGTAGCAAACGCGAATCAACTAAACATAATGAACGTGACTAGACAACAATTCTCATGTGTCCTCGAGAATGCTTTGCTTACTATAAGAAAATGTTCTGGACAGTCCTTTGCTATAAAAAGGATTGGGCCACCTTGATGCATCTTTGTTACTATTGCTACTTGTTACTTGTCACTTGTTACAAATTAGCTTGCTACAAAAATATCTATCATCGCTACTTTCATCACTTGTAGAGAATACCTTACTGAAAAACGCTTATCATTTTCTTCTGCTCATCGTTGGGTTCGACACTCTTACTTATCGAAAGGACTATGGTTGATCTCCTATACTTGTGGGTCACCAAAACACAAAGACAAGAAATGAGAGTTAAGGTTAGAACATGTGCGATCACATGAGGTGATGCAATATTTTATTTAGGAGCCTAGTTCAGAACATCGGCGATTGGTCTAGGTCATAATCCTATTAGAGTGGATACCAAATTATTCGAATGAGAAAATTAACAACACTTTGTCCCGGGCACAACCTTGAGCCACAGATGACGAGGATGGCAATTAGTCGTTTGGCAACAAAAGGCAATGAGAGCATTATAACCACAACTCCATCCCACATATAGAGGCAACCATGATAACTATAAGTCAATTAGGGATGTCTCTAACTGGATTAAGCTCTGTAATCATTCAAATGCAATAAATGAGTAATTTTTGGGTTTAGCTTACATATTTGTATCCAGCTAAATTCATTTCAGCCCATATGTTTATGCAAGTCGAAGTAATCTAACCAGAAAACCCCATGGACAATAAGTAACCCTTTTAGCCACTAAATCAATACAGGAAGGAGGATAATGCACATCCCATCAACTAAAGTTTGGTAATGTAGACAACTGCTTGTCTAGATAATGATTGAGGAGGAGAGGTCAGCAAGGCAACCTGTAATAATTCTCTAATAAATCGGAGAATTAGATCATGATAAACCACACAACTTACTCATCTAAGGCTAAGTTGAGTCAACATTGAGGTGGCAGTCACACAAGCATGTGTTGGGAAACGTTGCATGGAAAACAAAAAAATTCTACGCACACACAAGATCTATCCATGGAGATGCATAGCAACGAGAGGGGAGAGTGTGTCTATGTACCCTCGTAGACCGTAAGCAGAAGCGTTTAGTAAAGCGGTTGATGTAGTCGAACTTCTTTGCACTCCAACCAATCGAGTACCGAACGTACGACACATCCACGTTCAGCACACGTTCAGCTCTGTGGCACCCACGCCTTCTTGATCTAGCAAGACGGCGAGGTAGTGGATGAGTTCCGGCGGCACAACAGCGTGGTAACGGTGATGGTGATGCTATCTCCACAGGGCTTCACCTAAGCACTACGAAAATATTGACCGAGGGTGTAAACGATGGAGGGGGGTGCCGCACACGGCTAAGCAATTGTTGTGGTTGTGCTAGGAGCCCCCTTCCCACATCTATACATATACCTATACTAATTACCGACTCCGTAGAAATTAGCATGTTAATTAGAAATTAGGAGCCGTTCATCTCCCGGGACCGAGTTATAACGCTGTAGATTAACCCATGTAATTTTAAGGCTCCACGACAATGATCAGAAAAAAATAATTAGCCCTACGGTCAAATCTACGGTTTAGATCAAATGAGAAAACATAGTAGAGTCGTAATAGCATACAATCCAAGTCCACCGCAAGTTAAAAATTGTAGACGTACAATCCAGATCAAAGAAGAAAACCGTGGATGTCAAAAAAAAGCAAGCAAGCCGTGGTTGAGTCCTAATAGCATACGATGCATATCCACTCCAAGGTGAAGAAATTGTATACGTACAATCTCTAACCCTGGCGTCTTGACGCATTCTCTCCCCCCTCCTCCAAGCCTTCTACTTCCACCTCTCGCCCCTCCTCCTCCCATCTACCACAAGCCCATGGCACTCTCCCCGTGCTACAGCGGTCACGGGACAACGCGACGATGAAGCAACCTCACTTCTTCTGATTGATCCACCTGCAGTACGGGGTTAGCCTCCTACTAGCCAATTCATGCTTGATCGATCCTTGCGTATAGCTGCCGCCAAAGCACGTGCACGTACACAGCGTCCCCACGACTAAGAAACGAAGCAACCTAGCTTTCTCTGATTGATCCACCTGCAGTAGGGCGTTAGCCACCTGCTAGCCAATTCGCGCTTGATCGATCCTTGCATGTAGCTGCTGCCAAAACACGCGCACGTACACAGCGGCCAGCCAGCAAGAAAATAAAAGCATGGCCAGGCACAGGAGAAATCACTCGATGGCCACGATACGTACCTTGCGTTTTCTGTATTACTTTATTGGTAAATTACATAGCCTAGGTAAAGTATCTTTAATGCCTCAGCTAGCTAAGTGTATCAGATTACATGTACGTGCAGGAACCAAAGCTCATGATGATGACATGCGTACATGGCTTGTGATTATTATTGCTAATGATGTGCCTCCATGCGTCCTCCGGGTAATCCCAAGTTAGTGATTCCAATGCCATAACACGTGCGTCTACAGCGGCCAGCCTGCAGGAAAATGAACACACACGCAGGCGAACAAGAAATCGCTGGATGGCCATGGGTACGTAGCTTTGCGTTTTCTCTATTAATTCTCTGGTACATTACATATCCTAGGTAAAGAATCTTAATGCCTCAACTAGCTTACTATATAAGCTGTGATCGCATTACATGTACGTACAGGAACCAAAGCACACGATGATGTCATTACCGATATGGATAGTGATTATTATTGCTAACAATGTTCCTCCCTGTGTCCTCCAGGTCATTCCTGAGTGACTAATTCCAAAGATCTTCAACAATGTTGGAATTTAGTTTAGGATTAGTAGTACAAACTAATTTTGTATAGGTATTACAAAATAGTTCACTTGGCATATTCAGCAAGGTTGGAATTTAGATCTCGATCTCTTGAATGTGAGTGAATTGGTCGCTATTTGCTAGAAAAGGTTGCGGACGGGACAATGGTGCATCGCAAGGTTACAGAAGGTGTGCAACATCATCAGCGGATTTATAGATTATTTCAAGCACGTTAACATAAATCGGATCTTCGCATGCAAAAACTCTGAGGAGTTGTTTTTCAGTCTACCTGTTGGGAGGTGCCTGTTCTAGGAGATATTTCTCCTTTCTGCTTGATCCAGTATGCGTCCAAGCTGGTAACTCAACTTTTTTGTTTTTAGGTTCTTTAGACGTTAATACGATCTTTTGTCAAGTTGAGATGTAAGCTTAGAACAAATTAAAAAAAAGTGTTTCTAATATAGATTACCTTTCCTGAAAAAAATTGAATTGTCAACTGGGCTGGATATATACTAGCTTGGATGATACTAATTCCTCCCTCAGTGTGATCATATGTATATATATGTGCCTTTTGCTCTCCAATTATTAGCACAACATGTCCACTCATTTTTTTTTCCAAAAGCGCAGGTGAACAAGCCTGGGCTCAATATCACGTGCCTCACGTGTAATAAGACTAGATGCTTCAAACTACAATATATTCAGAGGAGTTGATGGTGTGATCTCTTATATATTTATTAGTTATTGTACAATATCACAAGTCATAAGGTTTTTTTGATGCAAAGGGAGGTATATTTTCAAGATCAAAGAGAGTATATTTGTTCACGAAGAAACCTTTCTAACAGTTGTTTTAAATGAGTGTGTTGTTAACACTTTTTTTGTGCAAATTATGTTTCTACCTCAGAATCAAATGCAAAATATGTTCTTCCCAGCCATGAAGTACTAATTACTCCTTTTCTGTTCTCCATATCATATAATTATTGTTAATTAAATTAGTGGCATGCCCATTTATTTCATGGCAAGATCATCATCATGCTGCAAACCTAGAATATATAATTGCCAGACCATTTTTCCTGGGCATGAGTTGTCTATTGGTGCAGCTTTTTTGTATCTATTTTAGGTTTTTATTTCTTAGAACTACGAAGAAAAGCTGCATCTAAATTTACTCCAAGGTATATGTTCTCCTTCTACTAAAAAAACACATTTGGGTGCGAGTTGAAGAGAAAAATCATCCAATTTTTTTATACTTTCTAATGTGGTGAGCCTCACATGCACCGGCATCCACTACGATGCATCTGATCTGTGCAAAAGTTTGAATACTTGATGGTACTTCCACTTCATCTCCGGGATTAGATCAATAATTAAATGCCTTCTACGGGTGGATTCAAGGATGATATTGATACCTAAAGTTTGTGTATGGTTGTATTTCATAATAAAGGTTTTGATAATTGTAAAACTGTGATTGTTTTTGGGACTTGATACTTTTTTTTGACAAAAGGGACTTTATTCTTTCGATAGTTACAACCACTAGAGGTGTAAGAATGTACATTAGTTAATTATTTTGGATGACAAACACCAAGTGTTATAGTGTTTTGTGAAGTTCATTGCAAAGAACTTTTTGGCATTTCCACTTGGATAATATGGAATTGGTGCACGAAGGAACCATATATTTTCGAACTTATAAAAAACGGCAGTAACTCAAGGACTCATGTTTATTTAGCTATTTGGTAGAACGGAAAGACTATATACATCATCTCTCTCTCTCTCTCTCTCTCTCTCTCTCTCTTTCTCTCTCTCTCTCTACATTTCTTAAAGAAGTGTATTGTTATATATGAATATTATATGTTCCCAGAGTTGACGGTTTATGAAACATTATTGGCTGTGATTCTTCACGAACTACTGCACATGTCAAAAAAATTATCCGTAATATGTGTGGTAAAAACACTATCATTGTTATGAATAAATTCAAAATTAATTGGGTGTATGGTTACATGGACAAAATGTTTTGTTTGAATACTAAACTTTCAGGAGCTTTAATACAAAGCAAAAATTTTACAGCATAACCAATATTCTTGGATAAAATTCTAATAAGTTACTATCTAAATAACTAGCCCATGCATCTGCACGGGTTGGCGACTAGTATATATAGGTCGGGGGAGGAGGGAGCAGCCAGGAGGCGCCCCCAAGTAGGCCGAATCCTACTTGGGGTCCTTCCCAAGTGCCCCCCCCCCCCTTACCATATTTGTCGGAGGAGGGGAGGAAAGGGGGAAGACGGAAGGAAGGGGGAGGCCGAATCCCCCCCTTACCTTTCCCCCACTTGGGCGGCTGCCATAGGGGGTGCGTTAGCCCCTTGTGGGCTGGTGTGCTCCCCTCTAATGGCCGAATAGGCCCATTACCCTCCCGAGGGTGTCTGGTACCCCCTCCAGTATTCCAATGACTACCCGGTACACTCCGAAACACTTCCGTTGTCTGAATACCATCGTTCTATATATCAATCTTTACCTCCGGACCATCCCGAAGCTCCTTGTTATGTCCGTGATCTCATCCGGGACTCCGAAAAACATTCCGTCAGCAAGTCATATAACTCATATAACACTATGTCGTCAACGAACGTTAAGCGTGCGGACCCTACGGGTTCGAGAACTATGTAGACATGACGGAGACACCTCTCCGGTCAATAACCAATAGTGGAACCTGGATGCCCATATTGGCTCCTACATATTCTACGAAGATCTATATCAGTCGAACCTTATGACAACATACGTAATTCCCTTTGTCCATCGGTGTGTTACTTTCCCGAGATTTGATCGTTGGTATCTTCATACCTAGTTCAATCTCGTTACCAGCAAGTCTCTTTACTCATTCTGTAATACATCATCTTGCAACTAACTCCTTAGTCACTTTGCTTGCAAGGCTTCTTATGATGTGTATTATCGAGAGGGCTCAAAGAACCTCTCCGATACACGGAGTGAAAAATCCTAATCTCGATTCATGCCAACTCAACAGACACCTTCGGAGATACCTATAGAGCATCTTTATGATCACCAAGTTAAGTTGTGATGTTTGATAGCACACAAGGTATTCCTCTGGTATCTGGGAGTTGCATGATCTCATAGTCAAAGGAATAGCTACTTGACATTAAGAAAGCAATAGCAATAAACTGAACGATCATATGCTAAGCTAATGAATGGGTGTTGTCCATCACATCATTCTCCTAATGATGTTATCCCGTTATCAAATGACAACTCATGTCTATGATTAGGAAACCTTAACCATCTTTTGATCAATGAGCTAGTCTAGTAGAGGCTCACTAGGGACACGGTATTTTTTTATGTATCCACACATGTATTTAAGTTTCCGGTCAATACAATTCTAGCATGAATAATAAATCTTTATCATGATTAAGGAAATATAATAATAACCATTTTATTATTGCCTCTAGGGCATATTTCCATCGGCATGCCCACCAACTAGCAAAAGAAAATACCGATGTGTTAAATATCTAGGAAAGAAACACGAGGGATAAGGACAAGTAGATGGTCAGCCATGGTAGCTCCCCATTTAAAGAGGTAATGATTGTCATCGACTAATGGGAAGAGATCTAGAGCCCTTGTTGCTTTGAAGGGTTGTGAACTGTGAAAGAATAGCCCGGTGGGGAGGGAGCGGGCACTAGATAATAAAGGGAAGGGGAGGGATGAACAACAAGGAGGTAGTGAGAGGCAAAGGAAGCAAGAACGGGAGTGAGGGGGAAGATAGAAAGAAGTCAAATAATATGAGAAAACCCCATCATTTTACCCTTAGTGGCAATAATAAAATACATGCATTGGCCCTTATTGTCACTGGGCTAGATCACCGCAAGATTGAAGCCATGACAAAGCACCACTCCCTCAAACTTGGCCAAAGAAGACAAATAGATCGGAGAGCATGTAAAGCTATTTAATTATACAAGAAATAAAACCTCAAAAGATTGAATTGATTTCAATGAACAATCTGATCATAAAGTGATGATTCATCATGTCCTAACGAACACACCACCAATTACATCAAATTGATCATGATCATGTGAGAAAGCTCATAGGAACATGGTATTGAAGATTCAAATACAGAGAGGGTCCTCTACCTACTACTATGGACCCTGATGGAACTACTCGCACATTATCATGGAGGCAGCATGGTTGATGAACAATACTCCAGCAATGACTTCACGCTCCGGCAGAGCTCCAGAAAAGGCCTCCAAATGGGATCTTCATCGAATAGGAACTTGCGATGGCGGTAACATTCTTCTAGAGGAATGACGAACAGTTGTAGTATTTATAGGGATTCATGGCAGTGGAATCAGGTCAACTACAAGTGGGGGACCCACATGGGAAGGGGGCGGCCTACCGCCCCCCCCCCTCCCGGGCCGCGCCCCCTGCCCGTGTGGGGCCCCACCTACCGCCTTGACTGATTTCACGGCCATAAATATCCACCTGGCTGTGTGGGCCCTTGCTACCTCTTGAGCATGCGTTGGTTTTCCCTTGAAGAGGAAAGTGCGATGCAGCAAAGTAGCGCAAGTATTTCCCTCAGTTTTTGAGAACCAAGGTATCAATCCAGTAGGAGACTACACGCAAGTCCCTCGTACCTGCACAAACAATCAAGAACCTTGTAACCAACGCGATAAAGGGGTTGTCAGTCCCTTCACGACCAGTTGCAAAAGTGAGATCTGATAAAGATAATAAGATAAATATTTTTGGTGTTTTTGTTGTATAGATTGAAAAGTAAAGATTGCAAAATAAACAGCAACAGAAATAGCTAGTTGACGGGGGATTAATATAATGGAGAATAGACCCGGGGGCCATAGGATTCAGTAGTGGCTTCTCTCAAGATAGCATAATCTACAGTGGGTGAACAAATTACTGTCGAGCAATTGATAGAAAAGCGCATAGTTATGAGAATATCTACGCATGATCACGTATATAGGCATCACGTCTGTGACAAGTAGACCGAAACGATTCTGCATCTACTACTATTACTCCACACATCGACCGCTATCCAGCATGCATCTAGAGTATTAAGTTCATAAGAACAGAGTAACACATTAGGCAAGATGACATGATGTAGAGGGATAAACTCAAGAAACATGATATAAACCCCATCTTTTTATCCTCGATGGCAACAATACAATACGTGCCTTGCTGCCCCTCCTGTCACTGGGAAAGGACACCTCAAGATTGAACCCAAAGCTAAGCACTTCTCCCATTGCAAGAAAGATCAATCTAGTAGGCCAAACAAAACTGATAATTCAAAGAGACTTGCAAAGATATTTAAATCATGTATATAAGAATTCATAGAAGAATAAAATATTCTTCATAGATAATCTTGATCATAAACCCACAATTCATCGGATCTTGACAAACACACCGCAAAAAGAATTGCATCGAATAGATCTCCAAGAAAATCGAGGAGAACTTTGTATTGAGATCCAAAGAGAGAGAAGAAGCCATCTAGCTAATAACTATGGACCTGAAGGTCTATGGTAAACTACTCACACATCATCGGAGAGGCTATGGTGTTGATGTAGAAGCCCTCCATGATCGATTCCCCCTCCGGCGGAGCGCGAGAAAAGGCCCCAAGATGGGATTTCACGGGTACAGAAGGTTGCGGCGGTGGAAATAGGGTTTTGCGGTGCTCTTGGATGTTTTCATGGTATATGGGTATATATAGGAGGAAGAAGTAGGTCGGTGGAGCTGGGGGCCCACGGGGGTGGGAGCACGCCCTCCTGCCTCGTGGCCTCCTTTCTTCTTTCTTGACGTCCACTCCAAGTCTCCGGGATTGTGTTTGTTCCAAAAACGATCCTCGCGATGGTTTTATTCTGTTTGGATTCCGTTTGATATTCCTTTTCTGCGAAACACTGAAATGGGCAACAAAACAGCAATTTGCACTCGGCCTTCGGTTAATAGGTTAGTCCCAAAAATAATATAAAAGTGCATAATAAAGCCCATTAAACATCCAAAATAGATAATATAATAGCATGGAACAATCAAAAATTATAGATACGTTGGAGACGTATCAGCCCTTGGTTGCTTGTCTCGATCTCTCCCGAAGCGTCTAGTATCTCTTGTTGCCCAAAAGATCCGTGTCAAATTGGCAACTTATTTTGACCTAAATTGATATTGATTTCCTGTAGAACCAAAAACAAAATAAGTAAACATGAATTGTCACTATGCACTAAATTAGTAGGTTAGTCCATGAAAATAAAATAAATTGCTATAAAAGTATATATAAATGATAATATAATAGCATGAAACAATAAAAAATGATAGATACGTTTGAGACGTATTTAAAGTCTTGTAGCCTACTTACATCACCTTATTATACTTGCTCTTATATGGCCGCATGGTACAAGACCTCCCTAGGAGTGCAACACAACCCCTAGGGGATTATAGTTTACCTACACTCTAGGGGATCATAAGTTTACCTTGTGTTTTGTTAATGTCCCTAGGGAGACTAACAATCCTTAATGTCTTCATTTTAGGATCTAGGGAACATTTCAAACCCTAGGTAACATTGCAAATTTTAGTAGTGACTATGCCAACCTGAGGTACCAATTCACAATAACCAAAAAAGAAGCAAGCTGGAGGAAGCTTATCCCTAAGAAGTTGGTTGTTTATGAAGGAAATATGCCCTAGAGGCAATAATAAAGTTGTTGTTTATATTTCCTTATATCATGATAAATGTTTATTATTCATGCTAGAATTGTATTAACCGGAAACTTGATACATGTGTGGATACATAGACAAAACACCGTGTCCCTAGTAAGCCTCTACTAGACTAGCTCGTTAATCAAAGATGGTTAAGTTTCCTAACCATGGACATGTGTTGTCATTTGATGAACGGGATCACATCATTAGGAGAATGATTTGATGGACAAGACCCATCCGTTAGCTTAGCATAATGATCGTTAAGTTTTATTGCTATTGCTTTCTTCATGTCATATACATATTCCTTTGACTATGAGATTATGCAACTCCTGGATACCGGAGGAATACCTTGTGTGCTATCAAACGTCACAATGTAATTGGGTGATTATAAAGATGCTCTACAGGTATTTCCGAAGGTGTTTATTGGGTTGGCATAGATCAAGATTAGGATTTGTCACTCCGAGTATCGGAGAGGTATCTCTGGGCCCTCTCGGTAATACACATCATGATAAGCCTTGCAAGCAATGTGACTAATGAGTTAGTTACGAGATGATGTATTACGGAATGAGTAAAGAGACTTGCTGGTAACGAGATTGAACTAGGTATGAAGATACCGACGATCGAATCTCGGGCAAGTAACATACCGATGACAAAGGGAATAACGTATGTTGTCATTACGGTACGATCGATAAAGATCTTCATAGAATATGTGGAAACCAATATGAGCATCCAGGTTCCACCATTGGTTATTGACCGGAGAGGTGTCTCGGTCATGTCTACATAGTTCTCGAACCTGTAGGGTCCGCACGCTTAACGTTCAATGACGATTTTGTATTATATGAGTTATGTGATTTGGTGACCGAATGTTGTTCGGAGTCCCGGATGAGATCACGGACATGATGAGGAGTCTCGAAATGGTCTAGAGGTAAAGATTGATATATAGGACGATGGTATTAGGACACCTGAAGTGTTCCGAGGGTACCGGGTGCATATCAGGTCACTGAAAGGGGTTCCGGGCATCCCCCCGGCAACTACATGGGCCTTAATGGGCCAAGAGTGGGACAGACCAGCCCCTAAGGGGCTGGTGTGCCCTATGTAGGCCAAAATAAGGGGGAAGGAAAGTGGAGAAGGGAGAAAGGAAGGGGAGGGATTTGGCCTCCCCCTTCCTTCCCTCCTCCCTTCCCCCTACGGATGGATATGGAAGGGGGGAGGCCGAATTGAGAGGCGCCCAAGTAGGATTCCTCCTATTTGGGGCGCCCCCTTGGCTACCTCTCCTCCCCTACAACCTATATATATGAGGGGGGAACCTCTAGAACATACAACAACGATTGTTAGCCGTGTGCGGCGCCCCCCTCCACAGTTTACGCCTCGAGTCATATTGACATAGTTCTTAGGCGAAGCCTTGCATGGATCACTTCACCATCACCATCACCATGTCATCGTGCTGACGAAACTCTCCCTCGAAACTTTGCTGGATTACGAGTTTGAGGGACGTCATCAAGATGAACGTGTGCAGAACTAGGAGGTGCCGTACGTTCGGTGCTTGATCGTTCGGAATCAGAAGATGTTCGACTACATCAACCGTGTTGTCAAATGCTTCCACTTTCGGTCTACGAGGGTACGTGGACACACTCTCCCCCTCTCATTGCTATGCATCTTGTAGATAGATCTTGCATGAGCATAGGAAAATTTTGAAATTGCATGCTACGTTCCCCAATAGTGGCATCCGAGCCAGGTCTATGCATAGATGATATGCACGAGTCGAACACAAAGAGTTGTAGGCGGTGGTCGTCATACTGCTTACCACCAACGTCTTATTTTGATTCGACGGTATTGTTGGATGAAGCGGCCCAGACCAACCTTACATGACCACATTCATGAGATCGGTTCCACCGACAGACAGGCAACTAGTTTTGCATAAAGGTGGCTGGCGGGTGTCTGTTTCTCCAACTTTATTTGAATCAAATTTGACTGTGGTCGGTCCTTGTTGAAGGTTAAAACAGCAAACTTGATAAATCACCGTTGTGGTTTTGATGCGTAGGTAAGAACGGTTCTTACTAGAAGCCTGTAGCAGCCACGTAAAACTTGGAACAATAAAGTAGAGGACATCTAACTTGTTTTTGCAGGGCATGTTTTGATGTGATATGGTCAAGACATGATGTGATATATGTTATTGTATGAGATGATCATGTTTTGTAAAAGTTATCGGCAACTGGCAGGAGCCTTATGGTTGTCTCTTTATTGTATGAAATGCAAACACCATGTAATTGCTTTGCTTTATCACTATGCATTAGCGATAGTTGTAGAAGCAATAGTTGGCGAGACGACCATAACGCTACGATGGGGATCAAGGTGTCAAGCCGGTGACAATGGAGATCATGACGGTGCTTTGGAGAAGGAGATCAAAGGCACAAGTGGATGATGGCCATATCATGTCACATATTTTGATCGCATGTGATGTTTATCTTTTATGCATATTATTTTTCTTAGTACGGCGGTAGCATTATAAAATGATCCCTCACTAAAATTTCAAGGTATAAGTGTTCTCCCAGAGTATGCACCATTGTGACAGTTCGTCGTGCTAAGACACCACGTGATGATCGGGTGTGATAGGCTCTACGTTTACAACGGGTGCAAGACAGTTTTGCACATGTGGAATACTTGGGTTAAACTTGACTAGCCTAGCATGTACACACATGGCCTCGGAACACTGGAGACCGAAAGGTCGAACGTGAATCATATAGTAGATATGATCAACATAGAGATGTACCATTCAAAACTATTCCATCTCACGTGATGATCGGGCATGGTTTAGTTGATTTGGATCACGTGATCATTTAGATGACTTGAGGGATATCTATCTAAGTGGGAGTTCTTAAGTAATTTGATTAATTGAACTTAATTTATCATGAACTTAGTCCTGATAGTATTTGCATATCTATGTTGTAGATCAATAGCTCGCGTTGTAGCTCCCATATGTTTTTGATATGTTCCTAGAGAAAACTAAGTTGAATGATGATAGTAGAAATGATGTGGACTGGGTCCTTGATCTAAGGATTATCCTCGTTGCTGCACAGAAGAATTATGTCCTTGATGAACCGCTAGGTGACAGACCTATTGCAGGAGCAGATGCAGACGTTATAAACGTTTGACAAGCTCGGTATGATGACTACTTGATAATTTAGTGCACCATGCTTTACGGCTTAGAACCGGGACTTCAAAAATGTTTTGAACGCCATGGAGCATATAAGATGTTCCAAGAGTTGAAGTTGGTATTTCAGACTCATGCCCATGTCGAGAGGTTTGAGATCTCTGACAAGTACTTTTCCTACAAGATGGAGGAGAATGGCTCAGGCAGTTAGCATATACTCAGAATGTCTGGGTAGTACAATCGCTTGAATCAAGTGGGAGTTAATCTTCTAGATAAGATAGTGATTGACAGAGTTCTCTAGTCACTATCACCAAGCTACTAGAACTTCGTGATGAACAATAATGTGCAAGGGATGATGAAAACAATTCTCGAGCTCTTCGCGATGCTGAAATTGGCGAAGGTAGAAATCTAGAAAAAAACATCAAGTGTTGATGGTTGAGAAGACCACTAGTTTCAAGAAAAAGGGGCAAATAAAAGAAAGGGAACTTCAAGAAGAATGACAAGTAAGTTGCCACTCCCATGAAGAAGCCCAAATCTAGACCTAAGCCTGAAACTAAGTGCTTCTATTGCAAAGGGAATGGTCACTTGAAGAGGAATTACCCCCAAATACTTGGCGGATAAGAAGGATGGCAAAGTGAACAAAAGTATGTTCAATATACATGTTATTGATACGTCTCCAATGTATCTATAATTTTTTGATTGTTCCCTACTGTTATATCATCAATCTTGGATGATTTATAATCATTTTATAGTCATTTTATATCATTTTTTGGTACTAACCTATTGACATAGTGCCAAGTGCCACTTGATGTTTTTCCATGTTTTTTACATCGCAGAAAATCAATATCAAATGGAGTCCAAATGTCATGAAACTTTACGGAGAATTTTTATGGGCCAAAAGGAACACAACGGGCCCTGGCTGCACCTGGGGGTGCCCCGAGGGAGGCACAACCCACCAGGGCGCACTAGGAGGCCCAGGCTCGCCCTAGTGGGTTGTGCCCACCTCGGGTGCCCCCCGGACTGCCTCTTTGTTGCTCTATAAATACCCCAATATTTCCAGAGCCCTAGCGGAGTCGACGAAATATTCATCCAGCCACCGCAGAGTCCAGAACCACCAGATCTGTCGTGGTATTGTTATGGCAGATGTCCTAGCGGAAGGACTTAGTCGTGGAGCCATCGCAACTAGGTTAGCTTAAAGGGATTAAATGGAACAAAGGACACAGGGAGTTTATACTGGTTCGGCCCCTTGCAATCAAGGTAAAGGCCTACTCTAGTTAGGGTTGTATTTGTTGGGTTTCGATCACCAGGGAGCGAATACGCTTGTCCTAGTTATCGATCTCTTGTTTCTTGCCCTAAACCGCCGTCGGGTCGTCCCTTTATATACACAGGTTGACGCCCGGCATCTCACGGAGTCCCGGCCAGCTCATACACAACGTGTCCGGCTCAGTGACTATCTATGCTTGCCTTACAAAACAAGTCATACACTTATGGTGGTTCGTCCTCTTGGGCCTCAAGTCGCCTCTGGGTCATGGGCCGTGAACGGGCTTGCATGATCCGCCATCTTCTTTGATAGGTCACCAGTGGTATGACCCAGCCCCTCCTGGGCGGTTATACCTAGTAGTTATATCCGCAACATTAGGCCCCAGGTTGATTTGAACTTTTTCACATCAATCTTCAACACCTGACTTGTCAAAATCTTGCACCACTTTTTTGATAAACCGTGTTGTAACCCGTGATGACGTCAGCTCACAGAATTTTCTTAAACCGCCATGACGTCATTTCACATTAACTTTGCACAAGGCCTAGAACATCTTAACTGATCCTTATCTTAATAAACATCCCGAGAATCGAGGTGTCTATATAGCCACATGACGATTTCGACCTCCTCGATTCCCGCGCGTGCCTTGTATCCACCCCCTTATAAATAGGTCCAAGGGTCTTTATCATTTTCCCCTTGATTCCTCCTTCGTCTTCCTCCCTCGTCTCCTCTGCCGCCCAAGCTCCGCCGCCGCGACCTCCGACGCTGCACCAACTCAGGCCGCTGCATCGACTTGATCAAACCAGAAAACTCCGGTGCTTCGCCGCTGCTCCACCGCATCTGTAAGTACCCTTTTATATATCCAAGCCTCAGATATGTACTAGGGTTTGAGTAGTTCATCAGCGTTCTTGTTGTTCTTCATGTTCTTCAACTTCGAGAAATGTTCAATCTGAATAAGTCATAACCTTTGCGTGGTGATAGTTTAGCATTTGTTTATATCGTCAAAGTAGCCTCTTTCCATAGAAAACATCATCAGAGCATCACAGCCTTCCGATGTCGCCACCTTAGGCTAGAATTTTACTGCTTTTCTGAACTGCCATAGATCCAAAATTTTAGCTTTATCTTGCGAAATTTGTTTGTCCACCACTTAGCAAATTTTTTATTTTATAGACCTGAAGCACCAACACTGCCATGGCGGCTTATGACATAAACCATGACCCATTATATATCATTAGGCCCCGTTAATCCGCCATCACTTAATTTATAGTTAATAAATCTCCAATATCCTTTCGGTTTCACAAGACTGGCTTATTCATCCTCATAATTCAGTTCTCGGGTTTAACAATCGGCAGACTTTGAACTGTATCTCCATAACCATTAACCTTGCACAGCGGTTTAAACAATAATGTGTAACTCGCCAAACATTTTCCGGTTTAATGATGTCTTGAACCGCCTTATGTAGGTCGTGCATTCAATCATGACTAAGACCGTCACGTCATGCGACTGGGTCCCGTCCATTGTTAACAAGGTAATGCTCCAAGAGTATGTCAAGATTGGCTTTTTGCCGGCAAAAAACATCATTCATTGGCGTGCTCCGAACCCTAAAGAAGTCAGACCTCAGCCACAAGATGATGAAGTTATCGTTTTCACTGATCACATGAACCGGGGCTTCTCACCGCTCAGGTCAAAATTCTTCTGTGACGTTCTGCATTTTCTACAACTTCATCCCCAAGACATCGGACCCAATTCCGTTTCCAATATCTGCAATTTTCAAGTCTTCTGTGAAGTATACCTTCAAGAAGAACCCAATGTTGACCTCTTTAGATAGTATTTTTACTTAAACCGCCAAGATGAATTCACCGATGGGCCCAGCCAAGAACTTGGAGGAATCTCAATTCAGCAACACAGAGACGCCGTTTTTCCTTATGCTCAGCTTCCGAGCAATCCCAAGGACTGGAATCGAACTTGGTTCTACTGCAAAGATACCTCTCCTGCTGATGAGAACCCCTTGCCAGGCTTCCGTGATCATCGGCTCAACCCGAAGCACCCTCTTCCGGACCGGCTTACAACTGCTGAACATGCCAAACTTGCCCCTACCTTCTCAAAGGTTAGGGCGTTATTGGGTAACGGAATGACCGGTGTTGATCTGGTTTGGTGTTGGGTGGCTTGGAGGATCATACCTTTAAGCCGCCGGTCCGGTTTAATGTGTACATATACTGGCGACACCAAAGATCCATTGCGTTACAATTCAACATGCTTGTCTGATAAAGCCATTAATGAGATGACCAAGAATCTTCTCAATGAAAGATTGGAGAGTTGCACTAAAGTGGGTCTGAATCCCTTCTGCACACTTAACCCGGCACCGGATGTAAGTCTATCCAGTTTATATATTTTTCTTCATTGTTCATAGAACCTGGAAATCACTAACCTTTATTATAATTTTTCCTAGGCTGGATCTGCTTTTTGGGACAAAAAATATGATGAGAAAGCCGCCAAGAAGGCCAGGGCTAAGACCAAAGTTGTGAAGAAGAACAGAAAGAAATCCAATGCTTCTGATATGTTTAACTTGGATGATGACGATGAGTCAGAGGTAGACCTTAACTCCCTTGGCTCTTTTTTCATTCATCTTATTGACATTGATTGCTAACAGGACGACATGGAAACCAGCCAGGCGGGTGATGACGGGGTAACTATTATTTCCTCCGACTTAGACCCTTGCCAAGCCAGAAAATTTGACGAATGATCCGAAAAGTAAGATTTTCTAATCCTTTAGCTCACTTGGATCCCAACTTTATTTTGAAACAACAACTGCGTGAGAACCGGTGCAGAACCCGGACCAGTGGAGGCGGAGAACTTTCCTCCGGCTTACCTAATACGTCAGCCCCACACAAATGCCGGAATGAGGTACATCAAAATTTTAACTTTATTTATTCTAAAGCGGGTCTTATTCATCAAGCCTTTAATCCTTCTGACTCAAATTACCAGGGGACCTCTCACTCTTCGCCTGGCGATTCATCTCAGACTCTTCTTCTGGCTTTCAAGACTGCCCCTGGGTACCAACTTTATCTGTGTTTTTCAACATCACTAGACTCATACTGACTTTTTCAATCCTCTTGCAGTGGGAAAGCAAAGCCTAGTAAAAAGGCCGAAATGAACAAGCCCGCAGAAGACCCCAAGCCTCATGAACTAGAAAAACAAGCTCCAATATCTGAGGCCTCCCTGCAACAGCCGGAGGAACCTGCTGATGACCCACCACCAGAAAATCGTAGTGCTTCTGTTGATCATCCTGTTGCCAATCCCTTGGGTGCCGAGCCGCCAAGCCCAATCAAACCTTCCAAACCAAATACCGAGGAAGTTCTGATCACTGGCACTGGTTCTCAAGAATCGGGGAATCCTATTGCTCTTGCAAAGCACTCAAGGAAGAACTGATCGAGAGGTGCAAGGTCAAATTTGACATGGCCAATTATTCTCAACTGAGTATTAGTGAAACCCTCTCCGGTTATCTGAATCAGGTACACATCAGCCGTGATCTAGAGATTGACATGGTCAAGCATATGCATCAGAAATATGAGGTATTGATGACCCACAAGTATAGGGGATCTATCCTAGTCCTTTCGATAAGTAACAGTGTCGAACCCAACGAGGAGCAGAAGGAAATGATAAGCAGTTTTCAGCAAGGTATTCTCTGCAAGCACTGAAATTATAGGTAATAGATAGTTTTGTGATAAGATAATTTGAAACGAGCAACAAGTAACAAAAGTAAATAAAGTGAAGCAAGGTGGCCCAATCCTTTTTGTAGCAAAGGACAAGCCTGGAAAAACTCTTATATAGAAGAAAGCGCTCCCAAGGAGACGCGGGAATATCGTCAAGCTAGTTTTCATCACGTTCTTATGATTCGCGTTCGGTACTTTGATAATTTGGTATGTGGGTGGACCGGTGCTTGGGTACTGTCCTTACTTGCACAAGCATCCCACTTATGATTAACCTCAATTGCAAGCATCCGCAACTACAACAAAAGTATTAAGGTAAACCTAACCATAGCATGAAACATATGGATCCAAATCAGCCCCTTACAAAGCAACGCATAAACTAGGGTTTAAGCTTCTGTAACTCTAGCAACCCATCATCTACTTATTACTTCCCAATGCCTTCCTCTAGGCCCAAATATTGGTGAAGTGTCATGTAGTCGACGTTCACATAACACCACTAGAGGAGAGACAACATACATCTCATCAAAATATCGAACGAATACCAAATTCACATAACTACTAATCGCAAGACTTCTCCCATGTCCTCAGGAACAAACGTAACTACTCACAAAGCATATTCATGTTCATAATCAGAGGGGGTATTAATGTGCATATAGGATCTGAACATATGATCTTCCACCAAGTAAACCAACTAGCATCAACTACAAGGAGTAATCAAGACTACTAGCAACCCACATGTACCAATCCCAGACTTAGAGATAAGAATTGAATACAAGAGATGAACTAGGGTTTGAGAGAAGATGGTGCTGGTGAAGATGTTGATGGAGATTGTCCCCCTCCCGATGAGAGCAGCGTTGGTGATGACGATGGTGATGATTTCCCCCTCCCGGAGGGAAGTGTCCCTGGCATAACTGCTCCGCCGGAGCCCTAGATTGGTTCCGCCAAGGTTCCGCCTGGTGGCGGCGGAGTCTCGTCCCGAAAGCTTGCTTATGATTTTTTTCTCAACGAAAGGCTCCATATCGTAGAAGATGGGCATCGGAGGGCCACTAGGGGGCCCACGAGGAAGGGGGCACCCAGGGGGGTAGGGCGCACCCCTCACCCTCGTGGTTGGTGAGTGGCCCCCTCTGGTATTTCTTGCGCTCAGTATTTTTTATATATTCTGAAAATAACTTTCGTGAAGTTTCAGGACTTTTGGAGCTGTGCAGAATAGGTCTCTAATATTTGCTCCTTTACCAGCCCAGAATCCCAGCTGTCGGCATTCTCCCTCTTTATGTAAACCTTGTAAAATAAGAGAGAATAGGCATAAGTATTGTTACATAATGTGTAATAATATCCCATAATGCAATAAATATCGATATAAAAGCATGATGCAAAATGGATGTATCAACTCCCCCAAGATTTTAGACCTCGCTTGTCCTCAAGCGAAAGACGAAATCAAAAAATATGTCCACATGTTTAGAGATAAAGGTGTCGATAAAAATAAAATACGGACATGAGGGCATCATGATCATTCTTAGAATAGCAGCTTATATAATTATTGTCATATGATCTCTGATGCTAGAGTAATTTAAAGTATGAATCATAAACTTCATTGAAAACTAACAAACTATAATCTCGGTCATTGAAGCAATTGCAATTTATCATAACATAGGAAAGAGTCAATATAAGAGCTTTTCAGCAAGTCCACATACTCAACCATCTTTTAGTCTTTCACAATTGCTAACACTCACGCAATATTTATGGGTATGAAGTCTTAATCGGACATAGAGAAAGATAGGGGCTTATAGTTTTGCCTCCCAACATTTTACCTCAAGTGTAATGTCAACAATAATAGTTCATGAAAACTCACATCCAATTATCCATATATACCAGGATCCTTCCACCATATTGTGCTTGCCAAAATATAAAATGTAAAAAGGAAAGGTGAAGATCACCATGACTCTTATGTAAGGTGGGAGATAAAAATAAAAGACAGGCCCTTCGCAGAGGGAAGCAGAGGTTTTCATGTGCTTTTATGGTTGGATGCACAAAATCTTAATGCGAAAGAACGTCACTTTATATTGCCACTTGTGATATGGACCTTTATTATGCAGTCCGTCACTTTTATTTCTTCCATATCACAAGATCGTATAAAGCTTATTTTCTCCCACACTAATAAGTCATACATATTTAGAGAGCAATTTTTTTATTGCTTGCACCAATGACAACTTACTTGAAGGATCTTACTCAATCCATAGGTAGATATGGTGGACTCTCATGACAAAACTGGGTTTAGGGATATTTGGAAGCACAAGTAGTATCTCTACTTGGTGCAAAGAGTTTAGCTAGCATGAGGGGGAAAGGCAAGCTCAACCATGTTGGATGATCCATGGCAATATAATTTATCTTAGATGCAAGAAAACATAACCCGTTACATTGTCTTCCTTGTCCAACGTCAACTATTTAGCATATCATATTTTAATGAGTGCTCACAATCATAAAAGATGTCCAAGATAGTATATTTATATGTGAAGACCTCTCTTTCTTTATTACTTCCTATTAATTGCAACAATGACCAAAACTATGTTTGACAAAACTCTCAACAACTTTGATTCATCATACTCTTTATATGTGAGCTCATTACTCTCCATAAGATCCATATGATCTCTTTTATTTCTTTTTATTCTTTTCTCTTTTCTTTTATTCACTCAAGATCATGGCAAAATAATCAAGCCCTTGACTCAACACTAATCTTTATTATATAGCTCACGGACTCGATTACATAGAGGGATCATAAAGCAAAACTCATAACTAGATCATACTAAAAACTTTTATTCTACTAGATCAAAATATTATCAAAAGGATCGAACTAAGAAAAACGGTAAAGATAAAAGTGATGGTGATACGATACCGGGGCACCTCCCCCAAGCTTGGCACTTGCAAGGGGAGTGCCCATACCCATGTGATTATATATCTTTTGCCGGTGAAGGATTTGGAGTTGTTGATGATGTAGGCTTGTCGTCCCTCTTCCACGGCATAGGCTCACCATCATAGAAGGATGATCGAGTCTCCTGAGTCCTCAAATCTGCAGCCAAACTCATCCTTTTGAATCTATATTCATACTCACAGTTTTGATTTTGCAGGTCATAGATCTGGGCTTGGAGGTGCTCGATTTTCTCATGAAGCTTGAAGATGGCCTCCCCAATGTCCTTGACGTCCAGCTTGTGGTTGTTGGTGAACTCCGTGATCATAATGTGATTGGAGTCAAGTCCACGCTCCACCATCTCCTGACACTTGAAAACTTGTTGCTCCAATGCCTCGAGCCTTGCCTCCGTGCTTCCGATCTTCCTTGGTCCCTCAACATCGCGGATGTGCAACAACCCCTCACGCATCTCAATGGTTTGAGGGTGTTCCAGCACCTCCGCATGGTAGGGATTGATGACCTTCTCGAAGAACTTGTCCTTGGGGGCACTTGAATACGACATGACGACCTAGATCTGTCAGAAAAACAGCTCGAAACAAAGACGAGAGATATTTGCGTGATACAGGAGTCAAAACCTCCGAGAGATTATATAATGATTTTTTAAAGACCAAAATATGTAACGTGCAAGAAAACGGAGTCCGGAGAGCACACGAGGTGCCCACAAGTCAGGGGGCGCGCCCAGGGGGGTAAGGCGCGCCCTCCACCCTCGTGGAGCCCTCGTGTCCTTCCCAGACTACTTCTTATTTTTCTATTTTTCTAAATATTCCAAAACGGAGAAAAATTGCCATTAGAACTATTTGGAGTCGGTTTACTTACCGTACCACGTACATATTCTTTTTCGAAGTCTGAAACGTTCCGGAAAGTGTCCCTTATGTATTCCTCCGGGGTTACGGATTCAATAACATTGGTTTCAACTTATATCCATTTTGCATCATGCTTTTATATCCATATTTATTGCATTATGGGCTGTTATTACACATTATGTCACAATACTTATGGCTATTTTCTCTTATTTTACAAGGTTTACATAAAGAGGGAGAATGCTGGCAACTGAGATTCTGGGCTGGAAAAGGAGCAATATTAGAGACCTATTCTACACAGCTCCAAAAGTCCTGAAACTTCACGGAAGATGTTTTCCAAATATATAAAAATATTGAGCGGAAGAAACTCATCAGGGGGGCCACACCCTGCCCAAGAGGGTGGGGGCGCGCCCTACCCCCTGGGTGCGCCCCCTACCTCGTGGGCCCCCTAGTGGCCCTCCGGTGGCCATCTTCTGCTATATGGAGTCTTTCGATGGGAAAAAAATCATAAGACATCTTCTCGGACGAAACTCCGCCGCCACGAGGCGGAACCTTGGCGGAACCAATCTAGGGCTCTGGCGGAGCTGTTCTGCCGGGGAAACTTCCCTCCCGGAGGGGGAAATCATCGCCATCGTCATCACCAACGCTCCTCTCATCGGGAGAGAGGGCAGTCTCCATCAACATCTTCATCAGCACCATCTCATCTCAAAACCCTAGTTCATCTCTTGTATCCAATTCTTGTCTCTAAGTCCAGGATTGGTGCTAGTAGGTTGCTAGTAGTGTTAATTACTCATTGTAGTTGATGCTAGTTGGTTTAATTGGTGGAAGATCACATGTTCAGATCCTATATGCATATTAATACCCCTCTGATTATGAACATGTTTATGCTTTGTGAGTAGTTACTTTTGTTCCTGAGGACATGGGAGAAGTCTTGCTATTAGTAGTCATGTGAATTTGGTATTTGTTTGATATTTTGATGAGATGTATGTTGTCTCTCCTCTAGTGGTGTTATGTGAACGTCGACTACATGACACTTCACCATTATTTGGGCCTAGAGGAAGGAATTGGGGATTAATAAGTAGATGATGGATTGCTAGAGTGACAGAAGCTTAAACCCTAGTTTATGCGTTGCTTCGTAAGGGGCTGATTTGGATCCACATGTTTCATGCTATGGTTAGGTTTACCTTAATACTTTTTTTGTAGTTGCGGATGCTTGTAATAGACGTTAATCATAAGTTGGATGCTTTTCCAAGTAAGGGCAGCACCCAAGCACCGGTCCACCCACATACCAAATTATCAAAGTACCGAACGCGAAGCATATGAACGTGATGAAAACTAGCTTGACGATATTCCCATGTGTCCTCGGGAGCGCTTTACATCTTATAAGAGTTTGTCCAGGCTTGTCCTTTGCTACAAAAGGATTGGTCCACCTTGCTGCACTTTATTTAATTTTATTACATGTTCCTCGTTACGAATTATCCTATCACAAGACTATCTGTTACCACTTATTTCAGTACTTGCAGAGAATACCTTGCTGAAAACCGCTTATCATTTCCTTCTGCTCCTCGTTGGGTTCGACACTCTTATTTATCGAAAGGACTACGATAGATCCCCTATACTTGTGGGTCATCAAGACTCTTTTCTGGCGCCATTGCCGGGGAGTGAAGCGCCTTTGGTAGGTGGAATTTGGTAAGGAAATATTTATATAGTGTGCTGAAATTTAATGTCACTTGTTACTATGGAAAGTAATCCTCTGAGGGGCTTGTTCGGGGTATCTTCACCCCAACCAGTAGAGCAAAGAGTTTCTCCTCAACCTACTGAACCTACTGAAAATGAATATGAAAATGAAAATGCTTGCTTTGAAGTTCCTGCGGGTATGATAGAAAAACTGCTAGCTAATCCTTTTTTAGGAGATGGAACGAAACATCCTGATGAACATCTGATATATGTGGATGAAGTTTGTGGATTATTTAAGCTTGCAGGTGTACCCGGAGATGTTGTTAAGAAGAAGGTCTTCCCTTTATCTTTGAGGGGAGATGCATCGACATGGTATAGGCTATGTGATGATATGAGGTCTTGGAATTACAAATGATTGAAATTGGAATTTCATCAGAAGTTTTATCCTATGCATCTTGTTCATCGTGATCGCAATTATATATATAATTTTTGGCCTCGAGAAGGAGAAAGCATCGCTCAAGCTTGGGGGAGGCTTAAATCAATGTTATATTCATGCCCCAATCATGAGCTCTCAAGAGAAATGATTATTCAAAAAATTTATGCTCGGCTTTCTGGTAACAATCGCACCATGCTTGATACTTCTTGTGATGGCTCTTTTATGATGAAGACTATTGAATTCAAATGGGATTTATTGGAAAGAATTAAACGCAACTCTGAAGATTGGGACCTCGACAATGGTAAGGAGTCAGGTATGTATGACACCTAGTTTTGATTGTGTTAAATCTTTTATGAATACCGATATTTTTCGTAAATTTAGCACTAAATATGGACTTGACTCTGAAATACTAGCTTCTTTCTGTGAATCTTTTGCTGCTTATGTTGATCTCCCTAAGGAGAAGTGGTTTAAATATCATCCTCCCATAGAAGTAAAAGTAGTTGCACCTATTAAAGTTGAAGAAAAGACTATCACTTATAATGATCCTATTGTTCCTACTTCTTATGTTGAGAAACCACCTTTCCCTATTAGGATAAAGGATCATGCTAAAGCTTCAACTGTAGTTTGTAAAAGCAATATTAAAACATATACACCTCCTGAGTAAGTTAAAGTTGAACCTAATATTGCTATTGTTAAAGATCTCTTGTCTGATAATATAGATGGGCATGTTATTTATTTCTGTAATGACACTGCTAGAATTGTTAAACCCCGTGATAAAGATAAACCTAGACCTGTGGTAGGCATGCCTGTTATTTCTGTTAAAATAAGAGATCATTGTTATCATGGCATATGTGATAAGGGTGCTAGTGCTAGTGCAATACCTTATTCCTTATACCAAGAAGTTATGCATGATATTGCACCTGCTGAGATAGAAGATATTGATGTCACAATTAAACTTGCCAATAGAGATACTATGTCACCAATGGGAATTGTTAGAGATGTTGAAGTCTTGTGTGGGAAAACTAAATATCCTGCTGATTTTCTTGTTCTTGGTTCCCCACAAGATAACTTTTGTACCATTATATTTGGTAGACCCTTCTTAAATACTTTTAGTGCTACCATAGATTGCAAAAGAGATGTTGTTAATATCGGTTTAGATGATATGGCTCATGAATTTAATTTTTCTAAATTTAGTAGACAACACCACGAAGAAGAATTACCTAGTAAGGATGAAATTATTGGTCTTGCTTCTATTGCCGTACCTCCTAGTGATCCTTTAGAACAATACTTGCTAGACCATGAAAATGATATGTTTATGAATGAAAGAAGGGAATTAGATGAAGTATTCTTTAAACAGGAACCTATTCTGAAAAACAATTTGCCTATTGAAATCCTAGGGGATCCTCCTACACCCAAGGGTGATCCCGTGTTTGAGCTTAAGCTGTTACCTAATACTCTTAAATATGCTTATCTTGATGAGAAAAAGATATATCCTGTTATTATTAGTGCTAACCTTTCAGAGCATGAAGAAGAGAGATTATTGAAAACTCTGAAGAAGCACTGTGCTGCTATTGGGTATACTCTTAATGATCTTAAGGGCATTAGTCCCACTCTATGTCAACATAAAATTAATTTGGAAGAAGATGCTAAACCAGTTTGTGATCATCAACGCCAGCTAGATCCTAAAATGAAAGAAGTGGTAAGAAAGGAGATACTAAAGCTCCTTGAGGCATGTATAATTTATCTCGTTGCTGATAGTCTGTGGGTAAGACATGTCCATTGTGTCCCTAAGAAGGGAGGTATTACTGTAGTTCCTAATGATAAAGATGAATTGATTCCTCAAAGAATTATTATAGGTTATAGGATGGTAATTGATTTCCGCAAATTAAATAAGGCTACTAAAAAAGATCATTACCCCTTACCTTTTATCGATCAAATGCTATAAAGATTGTCCAAACATACACATTTTTGCTTTCTAGATGGTTATTCTGGTTTCTTTCAAATACCTGTGTCAGCCAAAGATCAATCAAAGACTACTTTTACATGCCCTTTTGGTACTTTTGCTTATAGACGTATGCCTTTTGGTTTATGTAATGCACCTTCTGCCTTTCAAAGATGCATGATGGCTATATTCTCTAACTTTTGTGAAAAGATTTGTGAGGTTTTCATGGATGACTTTTCCGTCTATGGATCTTCTTTTGATGATTACTTGAGCAACCTTGATCGAGTTTTGCAGAGATGTGAAGAAACTAATCTTGTCTTGAATTGGGAAAAGTGCCACTTTATGGTGAACGAAGGAATTGTCCTGAAAGAGGTATTGAAGTTGATAAAGCCAAGGTTGATGCTATTGAAAAGATGCCATGTCCCAAGGACATCAAAGGTATAAGAAGTTTCCTTGGTCATGCCGGTTTTTATAGGAGGTTCATTAAGGACTTCTCAAAAATTTCTCGGCCTCTGACTAATTTATTACAAAAACATATACCATTTCTCTTTGTTGATGATTGCGTAGAAGCATTTGAAATACTTAAGAAAACATTGATTTCTGCACCTATTGTACAGCCACCTGATTGGAATTTACCCTTTGAAATTATGTGTGATGCTAGTGATTATGTTGTAGGTGCTGTTCTAGGACAAAGAGTTGATAAGAAACTAAATGTTATTCAATATGCTAGTAAAACTCTAGACAATGCCCAAAGAAATTATGCTACTACTGAAAAAGAATTATTAGCAGTTGTATTTGCTTGTGATAAGTTTAGACCTTATATTGTTGATTCTAAAGTAACTATTCACACTGATCATGCTGCTATTAAATATCTCATGGAAAAGAAAGATGCTAAACCTAGACTTATTAGATGGGTTCTCTTGCTACAAGAATTTGATTTGCATATTGTTGATAGAAAAGGAGCTGAGAACCCCATTGCAGACAACTTGTCTAGGTTAGAAAATGTGCTTGATGACCCACTACCTATTGATGATAGCTTTCCTGATGAGCAATTAAATGTTATCAATGCTTCTCATACTGCTCCATGGTATGCTGATTATGCTAATTACATTGTTGCTAAGTTTATACCACCTAGTTTCACATACCAGCAAAAGAAAAAGTTCTTCTATGATTTGAGGCATAACTTTTGGGATGACCCACATCTTTATAAAGAAGGAGTGGATGGTGTAATTAGACGTTGTGTACCTGAGCATGAATAGGAACAGATCCTACGCAAGTGTCACTCCGAAGCTTATGGAGGACACCATGCTGGAGATAGAACTGCACATAAGGTACTGCAATCTGGTTTTTATTGGCCTACTCTCTTCAAGGATGCCCGTAAGTTTGTCTTATCTTGTGATGAATGTCAAAGAATTGGTAATATTAGTAGACGTCAAGAAATGCCTATGAATTATTCACTTGTTATTGAACCATTTGATGTTTGGGGCTTTGATTATATGGGACCCTTTCCTTCCTCTAATGGTTATACACATAATTTTAGTTGCTGTTGATTACGTTACTAAGTGGGTAGAAGCTATTCCAACTAGTAGTGCTGATCATAACACTTCTATTAAAATGCTTAAAGAAGTTATTTTTCCAAGATTTGGAGTCCCTAGATATTTAATGACTGATGGTGGTTCACATTTTATTCATGGTGCTTTCTGTAAAATGCTTGCTAAATATGATGTTAATCATAGAATTGCATCTCCTTATCATCCTCAGTCTAGTGGTCAAGTAGAATTGAGTAATAGAGAACTCAAATTAATTTTCCAAAAGACTGTTAATAGGTCTAGAAAGAATTGGTCTAAGAAACTTGATGATGCATTATGGGCCTATAGAACTGCATATAAAAATCCTATGGGTATGTCTCCGTATAAAATGGTCTATGGAAAAGCATGTCACTTACCTCTCGAACTAGAACAGAAGGCTTATTGGGCTATTAAAGAACTTAATTATGATTTTAAACTTGCCAGTGAGAAGAGGTTATTTGATATTAGCTCACTTGATGAATGGAGAACCCAAGCCTACGAAAATGCCAAGTTGTTTAAAGAAAAAGTTAAAAGATGGCATGACAAAAGGATATAAAAGCATGAGTTTAATGTAGGTGATTATGTATTGCTATACAACTCTCGTTTAAGATTTTTTGCAGGAAAACTTCTCTCTAAATGGGAAGGTCCTTACGTTATCGAGGAAGTCTACCGTTCCGGTGCCATAAAAATTAACAACTTCGAAGGCACAAATCCTAAGGTGGTGAACGGTCAAAGAGTCAAACATTATATCTCAAGTAATCCCATAAATGTTGAAACCAATGTTATTGAAACCGTAACCCCAGAGGAATACATAAGGGACACTTTCTGGAACGTTTCAGGCTCCGAGAAGGAATAGGTATGTGGTACGGTAAGTAAGCCGACTCCAAAACAGTTTTTAAGGCAATATTTCTCCGTTTTGGAATATTTAGGAAAATAGAAAAATAAGAAGCAGTCCGGGAAGGACACGAGGCCTCCACGAGGGTGGAGGGCGTGCCCCCCTACCTCGTGGGCACCTCGTGTGCTCTTCGGACTCCGTTTTCGTACATAATACATATTTTGGTCGATAAAAATTCATTATATAGTCTCCTGGGGGTTTTGACTCCCGTATCATGCAAATATCTCGTGTCTTTGTTTTGAGCTGTCCTGCTGTAGACAGAGCAACATGTCATCCCAAGATTCGGAAGGTGAAAGCTATGTGGCTGGTTACCTCGCAGATCCTAAGGTCTATGGGGATGTGGAGCACTGTGGTTGGACTACGGAAGAAGAAGAGGACTATGAACCCAAGGGAAAGGACGAGACGAGCTCAGATAAATATGAAGTCCCACTACCTCAACCTGGGGACATGCATGTGGAGTTCAAAAAGTCAAGCGTCCCGGATAGGGTAAAGAACCCTAAGATCGAGTTTATCCCTTTTCGCCTCTTGCAGGAGAACAAGCAGGAACTATGCAAAAAGATAGTGAGCTTGGAGCAGGAGATCGAGGACGTAAGGGACCAAAATGTTGTCCTCAAGCACAAATTAAGGAAGAAGCCTATGCCATCAACAAAATCACCACTGTCTCCACCAACAAAGAAGAATTGAGTATCTGGTATGGGCACTCCACTTGGCAACTGTCAAGCTTGGGGGAGTGCCCCGGTATCGTATCACCATCACTTTTATATTTACCGTTTTTCTTAGTTTGGTCCTTTTGGTAATATCTTGATCTAGTAGAATAAAAGTTCTTAGTATGATCTAGTAGTGAGTTTTGCTTTATTATTCTTCTATGTAATCGAGTCCGTGAGCTATATAATAAAGATTAGTGTTGAGTCAAGGGCTTGATTATTTTGCCATGATCCTAAAGGAATAAAAGAAAAGAGAAAAAAATAAAAAGAAACAAAGAGATCATATGAGTCTTATGGAGAGTAATGAGCTCACATAGAAAGAGTATGATGAATAAAAGTTGTTGAGAGTTGACAAACACAGTTTTGGTCATCGTTGCAATTAATAGGAAGTAATAAAGAAAGAGAGGTCTTTACATATAAATATACTATCTTGGACATCTTTTATCATTGTGAGCACTCATTAAAATATGACATGCTAAAGAGTTGACATTGGACAAGGAATACAACATAATGGGTTATGTTTTCTTACATCTGAGATAAATTATATTGTCTTGGATCTTCCAACATGATGATCTTGCCTTTCCCCCTCATGCTAGCCAAATTCATTGCACCAAGTAGAGATACTACGTGTGCTTCCAAATACCCTTAAACCAGTCTTGCCATAAAGAGTACACCATATCTACCTATGGATTGAGTAAGATCCATCAAGTAAGTTGTCATTGGTGCAAGCAATAAAAATTGCTCTCTAAATATGTATGATTGATTGGTGTGGAGGAAATAAGCTTTATACGATTGTGTGATATGGAAGTAATAAAAGCGACAGACTGCATAATAAAGGTCCATATCACAAGTGGCAATATAAAGTGACATTCTTCCGCATTAAGATTTTGTGCATCCAACCATAAAAGCGCATGACAACCTCTGCTTCCCTCTGTGAAGGACCTATCTTTTAATTTTATCTCCTACATTGCATAAGAGTCAGGGTGATTTTCACCCTTCCTTTTTACACTTTATCCTTTGGCAAGCACAATATGTTGGAAAGATCCTGGTATATATGGCTAATTGGATGTGAGTTTTCATGAACTATTATTGTTGACATTACCCTTGAGGTAAAACGTTGGAAGGCAAAGATATAAGCCCCTATCTTTCTCTCTGTCCGATTAAAACTCCACACCCATAAGTATTGCGTGAGTGTCGGCAATTGTGAAAGATTATATGATAGTTGAGTATGTGGACTGGCTGAAAAGCTCTTATACATTGACTCTTTCCTATGTTATGATAAATTGCAATTGCTTCAATGACTGAGATTGTAGCTTGTTAGTTTTCAATGAAATTTATGGTTCATACTTGACATTGTGATTGAATTATTACTCTAGCATCAGAGATTATATGACAAGAATTATATGAGTTGTTGTTCTAAGAATGATCATGATGCCCTCATGTCCGTATTTTATTTTTATCGACACCTCTATCTCTAAACATGTGGACATATTTTTCGATTTCAGCTTTTCGCTTGAGGACAAGCGAGGTCTAAGCTTGAGGGGTTGATACATCCATTTTGCATCATGCTTTTATATCCATATTTATTGCATTATGGGATGTTATTACACATTATGTCACAATAATTATGCCTATTTTCTCTTATTTTACAAGGTTTACAAAAAGAGGGAGAATGCCAGCAGTTGGGATTCTAGGCTGGAAAAGGAGCAAATATTAGGGACCTGTTCTGCACAGCTCCGAAATTCCTGAAACTTCACAGAAGATGTTTTCCAAATATATAAAAAATATTGAGCGAAAGAAACTCACCAGGGGGGCCACACCCTGCCCACGAGGGTGGGGGCGCGCCCTACCCCCCTGGGCGCACCCCCTACCTTGTGGGCCCCCTGGTGGCCCTCCGGTGGCCATCTTTTGCTATATGGAGTCTTTCGATGGGAAAAAATCATAAGCCATCTTCTCGGACGAAACTCCGCCGCCACGAGGCGGAACCTTGGCGGAACCAATCTAGGGCTCTGGCGGAGCTGTTCTGCTGGGGAAACTTCCCTCCCAGAGGGGGAAATCATCGCCATCGTCATCACCAATGCTCCTCTCATCGGGAGAGGGCAATCTTCATCAACATCTTCATCAGCACCATCTCATCTCAAAACTCTAGTTCATCTCTTGTATCCAATTCTTGTCTCTAAGTCCGGGATTGGTGCTAGTAGGTTGCTAGTAGTGTTAATTACTCATTGTAGTTTATGCTAGTTGGTTTAATTGGTGGAAGATCATATGTTCAGATCCTATATGCATATTAATACCCCTCTGATTATGAACATGTTTATGCTTTGTGAGTAGTTACTTTTGTTCCTGAGGACATGGGAGAAGTCTTGCTATTAGTAGTCATGTGAATTTGGTATTCGTTCGATATTTTGATGAGATGTATGTTGTCTCTCCTCTAGTGGTGTTATGTGAACGTCGACTACATGACACTTCACCATTATTTGGGCCTAGAGGAAGGCATTGGGGAGTAATAAGTAGATGATGGGTTGCTAGAGTGACAGAAGCTTAAACCCTAGTTTATGTGTTGCTTCGTAAGGGGCTGATTTGGATCCACATGTTTCATGCTATGGTTAGGTTTACCTTAATACTTTTTTTTGTAGTTGTGGATGCTTACAATAGAGGTTAATCATAAGTGGGATGCTTGTCCAAGTAAGGGGAGCACCCAAGCACCGGTCCACCCACATACCAAATTATCAAAGTACCGAACGCGAATCATATGAATGTGATGAAAACTAGCTTGACGATATTCCCATGTGTCCTCGGGAACGCTTTACATCTTATAAGAGTTTGTCCAGGCTTGTCCTTTGCTACAAAAGGATTGGGCCACCTTTCTGCACTTTATTTACTTTTGTTACTTGTTGCTCGTTACGAATTATCCTATCACAAGACCATCTGTTACCACTTATTTTTAGTACTTGCAGAGAATACCTTGCTGGAAACTGCTTATCATTTCCTTCTTCTCCTTGTTGGGTTCGACACTCTTACTTATCAAAAGGACTATGATAGATCCCCTATACTTGTGGGTCATCACTTAAGCAATCATCAAAAGAGGATCCATAAACGGAGAAATCGTCCATGAAAATCTCACAAATCTTTTCACAAAAGTCAGAGAATATAGCCATAATGCATCTTTGAAAGGTAGCCGGTGCATTACATAAACCAAAAGGCATACGTCTATAAGCAAAAGTACCGAAAGGGCAAGTAAAAGTGGTCTTAGATTGATCATCGGCTGATACAGGTATTTGAGAGAAACCAGAATAACCATCTAGAAAGCAAAAATGTGTATGTTTGGATAATCTTTCTAGCATTTGATCAATAAAAGGTAAGGGGTAATGATCTTTTTTAGTAGCCTTATTTAATTTGCGGAAATCAATTACCATCCTATAACCTGTAATAATTCTTTGCGGAATCAATTCATCTTTATCATTAGGAACAACAGTAATACCTCCCTTCTTAGGAACACAATGGACGGGACTTACCCACTGACTATCAGCAATGGGATAAATTATACCTGCCTCAAGGAGCTTTAGTATTTATTTTCTTACCACTTCTTTCATCTTAGGATTCAGCCGTCGTTGGTGATCAATAACTGGTTTGGCATATTTCTCCAAATTTATTTTGTGTTGACATAGAGTGGGACTAATGCCCTTAAGATCATGAAGAGTATATCCAATAGTAGCACGGTGCTTCTTCAGAGTTTTCAATAATTTTTCTTCCTCCTTCTCTAAAAGGTTAGCACTAATAATAATAGGATATATCTTCTTTTCATCAAGATAAGCATATTTAAGAGTATCAGGCAATGGTTTAAGCTCAAACATGGGATCACCCTTGGGTGGAGGAGGATCCCCTAAGATTTCAACAGGCAAGTTGTCTTTCAGAATAGGTCCCTGTTTAAAGAACACCTCATCTATTTCCCTTCTTTCATTCATAAACATATCATTTTCATGGTCTAGCAAATATTGTTCTAAAGGATCACTAGGAGGTACGGCAATAGAAGCAAGACCAATAATTTCATCTTTACTATGCAGTTCCTCTTCACGGTGTTGTCTACAAAATTTAGAAAAGTTGAACTCATGAGACATATCACCTAAACCAATAGTAACAACATCCTTTTGCAGTCTATCCTAGCATTAACAGTATTTAAGAAGGGCCTACCAAATATAATGGCACAAAAGCTATCTTGTGGGGAACCAAGAACAAGAAAATCAGCAGGATATTTAGTTTTCCCACACAAGACTTCAACATCTCTAACAATCCCAATTGGTGAAATAGTATCTCTATTGGCAAGTTTAATTGTGACATTAATATCTTATAACTCAGCAGGTGAAATATCATGCACAATTTCTTTGTATAAGTCAATAGGTATTTTATTGGCACTAGCACCCATATCACACAAGCCATGATAATAATGATCTCCTATTTTAACAGAAATAACAGGCATACCTACCATAGGTCTATGTTTATCTTTAGCACAAGGTTTAGCAATTCTAGCAGTTTCATCACAGAAATAAATAACATGCCCATCAATATTATCAGCCAAGAGATCCTTAACAATAGCAATATTAGGTTCAACTTTAACTTGCTCAGGAGGTGTGTAGGTTCTAATATTTCTTTTACGAACCACAGTTGAAGCTTTAGCATGATCTTTTATCCTAACAGGAAAAGGTGGTTTCTCAACATAAGCAGTAGGAACAATAGGATCATTATAAGTGATAGTCTTTTCTTCAACATTAATAGGGCAACTAATTTTACTTCAATGGGAGAATTAAACGCAACTCTGAAGATTGGGACCTCGACAATGGCAAGGAGTCAGGTATGTATGACACCTAGTTTTGATTGTGTTAAATCTTTTATGAATACCGATATTTTTCGTAAATTTAGCACTAAATATGGACTTGACTCTGAAATACTAGCTTCTTTCTGTGAATCTTTTGCTGCTTATGTTGATCTCCCTAAGGAGAAGTGGTTTAAATATCATCCTCCCATAGAAGTAAAAGTAGTTGCACCTATTAAAGTTGAAGAAAAGACTATCACTTATAATGATCCTATTGTTCCTACTTCTTATGTTGAGAAACCACCTTTCCCTATTAGGATAAAGGATCATGCTAAAGCTTCAACTGTAGTTTGTAAAAGCAATATTAAAACATATACACCTCCTGAGTAAGTTAAAGTTGAACCTAATATTGCTATTGTTAAAGATCTCTTGTCTGATAATATAGATGGGCATGTTATTTATTTCTGTAATGACACTGCTAGAATTGTTAAACCCCGTGATAAAGATAAACCTAGACCTGTGGTAGGCATGCCTGTTATTTCTGTTAAAATAAGAGATCATTGTTATCATGGCATATGTGATAAGGGTGCTAGTGCTAGTGCAATACCTTATTCCTTATAACAAGAAGTTATGCATGATATTGCACCTGCTGAGATAGAAGATATTGATGTCACAATTAAACTTGCCAATAGAGATACTATGTCACCAATGGGAATTGTTAGAGATGTTGAAGTCTTGTGTGGGAAAACTAAATATCCTGCTGATTTTCTTGTTCTTGGTTCCCCACAAGATAACTTTTGTACCATTATATTTGGTAGACCCTTCTTAAATACTTTTAGTGCTACCATAGATTGCAAAAGAGATGTTGTTACTATCGGTTTAGATGATATGGCTCATGAATTTAATTTTTCTAAATTTAGTAGACAACACCACGAAGAAGAATTACCTAGTAAGGATGAAATTATTGGTCTTGCTTCTATTGCCGTACCTCCTAGTGATCCTTTAGAACAATACTTGCTAGACCATGAAAATGATATGTTTATGAATGAAAGAAGGGAATTAGATGAAGTATTCTTTAAACAGGAACCTATTCTGAAAAACAATTTGCCTATTGAAATCCTAGGGGATCCTCCTACACCCAAGGGTGATCCCGTGTTTGAGCTTAAGCTGTTACCTAATACTCTTAAATATGCTTATCTTGATGAGAAAAAGATATATCCTGTTATTATTAGTGCTAACCTTTCAGAGCATGAAGAAGAGAGATTATTGAAAACTCTGAAGAAGCACTGTGCTGCTATTGGGTATACTCTTAATGATCTTAAGGGCATTAGTCCCACTCTATGTCAACATAAAATTAATTTGGAAGAAGATGCTAAACCAGTTTGTGATCATCAACGCCAGCTAGATCCTAAAATGAAAGAAGTGGTAAGAAAGGAGATACTAAAGCTCCTTGAGGCATGTATAATTTATCTCGTTGCTGATAGTCTGTGGGTAAGACATGTCCATTGTGTCCCTAAGAAGGGAGGTATTACTGTAGTTCCTAATGATAAAGATGAATTGATTCCTCAAAGAATTATTATAGGTTATAGGATGGTAATTGATTTCCGCAAATTAAATAAGGCTACTAAAAAAGATCATTACCCCTTACCTTTTATCGATCAAATGCTATAAAGATTGTCCAAACATACACATTTTTGCTTTCTAGATGGTTATTCTGGTTTCTTTCAAATACCTGTGTCAGCCAAAGATCAATCAAAGACTACTTTTACATGCCCTTTTGGTACTTTTGCTTATAGACGTATGCCTTTTGGTTTATGTAATGCACCTTCTGCCTTTCAAAGATGCATGATGGCTATATTCTCTAACTTTTGTGAAAAGATTTGTGAGGTTTTCATGGATGACTTTTCCGTCTATGGATCTTCTTTTGATGATTACTTGAGCAACCTTGATCGAGTTTTGCAGAGATGTGAAGAAACTAATCTTGTCTTGAATTGGCAAAAGTGTCACTTTATGGTGAACGAAGGAATTGTCCTGAAAGAGGTATTGAAGTTGATAAAGCCAAGGTTGATGCTATTGAAAAGATGCCATGTCCCAAGGACATCAAAGGTATAAGAAGTTTCCTTGGTCATGCCGGTTTTTATAGGAGGTTCATTAAGGACTTCTCAAAAATTTCTCGGCCTCTGACTAATTTATTACAAAAACATATACCATTTCTCTTTGTTGATGATTGCGTAGAAGCATTTGAAATACTTAAGAAAACATTGATTTCTGCACCTATTGTACAGCCACCTGATTGGAATTTACCCTTTGAAATTATGTGTGATGCTAGTGATTATGTTGTAGGTGCTGTTCTAGGACAAAGAGTTGATAAGAAACTAAATGTTATTCAATATGCTAGTAAAACTCTAGACAATGCCCAAAGAAATTATGCTACTACTGAAAAAGAATTATTAGCAGTTGTATTTGCTTGTGATAAGTTTAGACCTTATATTGTTGATTCTAAAGTAACTATTCACACTGATCATGCTGCTATTAAATATCTCATGGAAAAGAAAGATGCTAAACCTAGACTTATTAGATGGGTTCTCTTGCTACAAGAATTTGATTTGCATATTGTTGATAGAAAAGGAGCTGAGAACCCCATTGCAGACAACTTGTCTAGGTTAGAAAATGTGCTTGATGACCCACTACCTATTGATGATAGCTTTCCTGATGAGCAATTAAATGTTATCAATGCTTCTCATACTGCTCCATGGTATGCTGATTATGCTAATTACATTGTTGCTAAGTTTATACCACCTAGTTTCACATACCAGCAAAAGAAAAAGTTCTTCTATGATTTGAGGCATAACTTTTGGGATGACCCACATCTTTATAAAGAAGGAGTGGATGGTGTAATTAGACGTTGTGTACCTGAGCATGAATAGGAACAGATCCTACGCAAGTGTCACTCCGAAGCTTATGGAGGACACCATGCTGGAGATAGAACTGCACATAAGGTACTGCAATCTGGTTTTTATTGGCCTACTCTCTTCAAGGATGCCCGTAAGTTTGTCTTATCTTGTGATGAATGTCAAAGAATTGGTAATATTAGTAGACGTCAAGAAATGCCTATGAATTATTCACTTGTTATTGAACCATTTGATGTTTGGGGCTTTGATTATATGGGACCCTTTCCTTCCTCTAATGGTTATACACATAATTTTAGTTGCTGTTGATTACGTTACTAAGTGGGTAGAAGCTATTCCAACTAGTAGTGCTGATCATAACACTTCTATTAAAATGCTTAAAGAAGTTATTTTTCCAAGATTTGGAGTCCCTAGATATTTAATGACTGATGGTGGTTCACATTTTATTCATGGTGCTTTCTGTAAAATGCTTGCTAAATATGATGTTAATCATAGAATTGCATCTCCTTATCATCCTCAGTCTAGTGGTCAAGTAGAATTGAGTAATAGAGAACTCAAATTAATTTTCCAAAAGACTGTTAATAGGTCTAGAAAGAATTGGTCTAAGAAACTTGATGATGCATTATGGGCCTATAGAACTGCATATAAAAATCCTATGGGTATGTCTCCGTATAAAATGGTCTATGGAAAAGCATGTCACTTACCTCTCGAACTAGAACAGAAGGCTTATTGGGCTATTAAAGAACTTAATTATGATTTTAAACTTGCCAGTGAGAAGAGGTTATTTGATATTAGCTCACTTGATGAATGGAGAACCCAAGCCTACGAAAATGCCAAGTTGTTTAAAGAAAAAGTTAAAAGATGGCATGACAAAAGGATATAAAAGCATGAGTTTAATGTAGGTGATTATGTATTGCTATACAACTCTCGTTTAAGATTTTTTGCAGGAAAACTTCTCTCTAAATGGGAAGGTCCTTACGTTATCGAGGAAGTCTACCGTTCCGGTGCCATAAAAATTAACAACTTCGAAGGCACAAATCCTAAGGTGGTGAACGGTCAAAGAGTCAAACATTATATCTCAAGTAATCCCATAAATGTTGAAACCAATGTTATTGAAACCGTAACCCCAGAGGAATACATAAGGGACACTTTCCGGAACGTTTCAGGCTCCGAGAAGGAATAGGTATGTGGTACGGTAAGTAAGCCGACTCCAAAACAGTTTTTAAGGCAATATTTCTCCGTTTTGGAATATTTAGGAAAATAGAAAAATAAGAAGCAGTCCGGGAAGGACACGAGGCCTCCACGAGGGTGGAGGGCGTGCCCCCCTACCTCGTGGGCACCTCGTGTGCTCTTCGGACTCCGTTTTCGTACATAATACATATTTTGGTCGATAAAAATTCATTATATAGTCTCCTGGGGGTTTTGACTCCCGTATCATGCAAATATCTCGTGTCTTTGTTTTGAGCTGTCCTGCTGTAGACAGAGCAACATGTCATCCCAAGATTCGGAAGGTGAAAGCTATGTGGCTAGTTACCTCGCAGATCCTAAGGTCTATGGGGATGTGGAGCACTGTGGTTGGACTACGGAAGAAGAAGAGGACTATGAACCCAAGGGAAAGGACGAGACGAGCTCAGATAAATATGAAGTCCCACTACCTCAACCTGGGGACATGCATGTGGAGTTCAAAAAGTCAAGCGTCCCGGATAGGGTAAAGAACCCTAAGATCGAGTTTATCCCTTTTCGCCTCTTGCAGGAGAACAAGCAGGAACTATGCAAAAAGATACTGAGCTTGGAGCAGGAGATCGAGGACGTAAGGGACCAAAATGTTGTCCTCAAGCACAAATTAAGGAAGAAGCCTACGCCATCAACAAAATCACCACTGTCTCCACCAACAAAGAAGAATTGAGTATCTGGTATGGGCACTCCACTTGGCAACTGTCAAGCTTGGGGGAGTGCCCCGGTATCGTATCACCATCACTTTTATATTTACCGTTTTTCTTAGTTCGGTCCTTTTGGTAATATCTTGATCTAGTAGAATAAAAGTTCTTAGTATGATCTAGTAGTGAGTTTTGCTTTATTATTCTTCTATGTAATCGAGTCCGTGAGCTATATAATAAAGATTAGTGTTGAGTCAAGGGCTTGATTATTTTGCCATGATCCTAAAGGAATAAAAGAAAAGAGAAAAAAATAAAAAGAAACAAAGAGATCATATGAGTCTTATGGAGAGTAATGAGCTCACATAGAAAGAGTATGATGAATAAAAGTTGTTGAGAGTTGACAAACACAGTTTTGGTCATCGTTGCAATTAATAGGAAGTAATAAAGAAAGAGAGGTCTTTACATATAAATATACTATCTTGGACATCTTTTATGATTGTGAGCACTCATTAAAATATGACATGCTAAAGAGTTGACATTGGACAAGGAATACAACATAATGGGTTATGTTTTCTTACATCTGAGATAAATTATATTGTCTTGGATCTTCCAACATGATGATCTTGCCTTTCCCCCTCATGCTAGCCAAATTCATTGCACCAAGTAGAGATACTACGTGTGCTTCCAAATACCCTTAAACCAGTCTTGCCATAAAGAGTACACCATATCTACCTATGGATTGAGTAAGATCCATCAAGTAAGTTGTCATTGGTGCAAGCAATAAAAATTGCTCTCTAAATATGTATGATTGATTGGTGTGGAGGAAATAAGCTTTATACGATTGTGTGATATGGAAGTAATAAAAGCGACAGACTGCATAATAAAGGTCCATATCACAAGTGGCAATATAAAGTGACATTCTTCCGCATTAAGATTTTGTGCATCCAACCATAAAAGCGCATGACAACCTCTGCTTCCCTCTGTGAAGGACCTATCTTTTACTTTTATCTCCTACATTGCATAAGAGTCAGGGTGATTTTCACCCTTCCTTTTTACACTTTATCCTTTGGCAAGCACAATATGTTGGAAAGATCCTGGTATATATGGCTAATTGGATGTGAGTTTTCATGAACTATTATTGTTGACATTACCCTTGAGGTAAAACGTTGGAAGGCAAAGATATAAGCCCCTATCTTTCTCTCTGTCCGATTAAAACTCCACACCCATAAGTATTGCGTGAGTGTCGGCAATTGTGAAAGATTATATGATAGTTGAGTATGTGGACTGGCTGAAAAGCTCTTATACATTGACTCTTTCCTATGTTATGATAAATTGCAATTGCTTCAATGACTGAGATTGTAGCTTGTTAGTTTTCAATGAAATTTATGGTTCATACTTGACATTGTGATTGAATTATTACTCTAGCATCAGAGATTATATGACAAGAATTATATGAGTTGTTGTTCTAAGAATGATCATGATGCCCTCATGTCCGTACTTTATTTTTATCGACACCTCTATCTCTAAACATGTGGACATATTTTTCGATTTCAGCTTTTCGCTTGAGGACAAGCGAGGTCTAAGCTTGAGGGGTTGATACATCCATTTTGCATCATGCTTTTATATCCATATTTATTGCATTATGGGATGTTATTACACATTATGTCACAATAATTATGCCTATTTTCTCTTATTTTACAAGGTTTACAAAAAGAGGGAGAATGCCAGCAGTTGGGATTCTAGGCTGGAAAAGGAGCAAATATTAGGGACCTGTTCTGCACAGCTCCGAAAGTCCTGAAACTTCACAGAAGATGTTTTCCAAATATATAAAAAATATTGAGCGAAAGAAACTCACCAGGGGGGCCACACCCTGCCCACGAGGGTGGGGGCGCGCCCTACCCCCCTGGGCGCACCCCCTACCTTGTGGGCCCCCTGGTGGCCCTCCGGTGGCCATCTTCTGCTATATGGAGTCTTTCGATGGGAAAAAATCATAAGCCATCTTCTCGGACGAAACTCCGCCGCCACGAGGCGGAACCTTGGCGGAACCAATCTAGGGCTCTGGCGGAGCTGTTCTGCTGGGGAAACTTCCCTCCCAGAGGGGGAAATCATCGCCATCGTCATCACCAATGCTCCTCTCATCGGGAGAGGGCAATCTTCATCAACATCTTCATCAGCACCATCTCATCTCAAAACTCTAGTTCATCTCTTGTATCCAATTCTTGTCTCTAAGTCCGGGATTGGTGCTAGTAGGTTGCTAGTAGTGTTAATTACTCATTGTAGTTTATGCTAGTTGGTTTAATTGGTGGAAGATCATATGTTCAGATCCTATATGCATATTAATACCCCTCTGATTATGAACATGTTTATGCTTTGTGAGTAGTTACTTTTGTTCCTGAGGACATGGGAGAAGTCTTGCTATTAGTAGTCATGTGAATTTGGTATTCGTTCGATATTTTGATGAGATGTATGTTGTCTCTCCTCTAGTGGTGTTATGTGAACGTCGACTACATGACACTTCACCATTATTTGGGCCTAGAGGAAGGCATTGGGGAGTAATAAGTAGATGATGGGTTGCTAGAGTGACAGAAGCTTAAACCCTAGTTTATGTGTTGCTTCGTAAGGGGCTGATTTGGATCCACATGTTTCATGCTATGGTTAGGTTTACCTTAATACTTTTTTTTGTAGTTGTGGATGCTTACAATAGAGGTTAATCATAAGTGGGATGCTTGTCCAAGTAAGGGGAGCACCCAAGCACCGGTCCACCCACATACCAAATTATCAAAGTACCGAACGCGAATCATATGAATGTGATGAAAACTAGCTTGACGATATTCCCATGTGTCCTCGGGAGCGCTTTACATCTTATAAGAGTTTGTCCAGGCTTGTCCTTTGCTACAAAAGGATTGGGCCACCTTTCTGCACTTTATTTACTTTTGTTACTTGTTGCTCGTTACGAATTATCCTATCACAAGACCATCTGTTACCACTTATTTTTAGTACTTGCAGAGAATACCTTGCTGGAAACTGCTTATCATTTCCTTCTTCTCCTTGTTGGGTTTGACACTCTTACTTATCAAAAGGACTATGATAGATCCCCTATACTTGTGGGTCATCACTTAAGCAATCATCAAAAGAGTATCCATAAACGGAGAAATCGTCCATGAAAATCTCACAAATCTTTTCACAAAAGTCAGAGAATATAGCCATAATGCATCTTTGAAAGGTAGCCGGTGCATTACATAAACCAAAAGGCATACGTCTATAAGCAAAAGTACCGAAAGGGCAAGTAAAAGTGGTCTTAGATTGATCATCGGCTGATACAGGTATTTGAGAGAAACCAGAATAACCATCTAGAAAGCAAAAATGTGTATGTTTGGATAATCTTTCTAGCATTTGATCAATAAAAGGTAAGGGGTAATGATCTTTTTTAGTAGCCTTATTTAATTTGCGGAAATCAATTACCATCCTATAACCTGTAATAATTCTTTGCGGAATCAATTCATCTTTATCATTAGGAACAACAGTAATACCTCCCTTCTTAGGAACACAATGGACGGGACTTACCCACTGACTATCAGCAATGGGATAAATTATACCTGCCTCAAGGAGCTTTAGTATTTATTTTCTTACCACTTCTTTCATCTTAGGATTCAGCCGTCGTTGGTGATCAATAACTGGTTTGGCATATTTCTCCAAATTTATTTTGTGTTGACATAGAGTGGGACTAATGCCCTTAAGATCATGAAGAGTATATCCAATAGTAGCACGGTGCTTCTTCAGAGTTTTCAATAATTTTTCTTCCTCCTTCTCTAAAAGGTTAGCACTAATAATAATAGGATATATCTTCTTTTCATCAAGATAAGCATATTTAAGAGTATCAGGCAATGGTTTAAGCTCAAACACGGGATCACCCTTGGGTGGAGGAGGATCCCCTAAGATTTCAACAGGCAAGTTGTCTTTCAGAATAGGTCCCTGTTTAAAGAACACCTCATCTATTTCCCTTCTTTCATTCATAAACATATCATTTTCATGGTCTAGCAAATATTGTTCTAAAGGATCACTAGGAGGTACGGCAATAGAAGCAAGACCAATAATTTCATCTTTACTATGCAGTTCCTCTTCACGGTGTTGTCTACAAAATTTAGAAAAGTTGAACTCATGAGACATATCACCTAAACCAATAGTAACAACATCCTTTTGCAGTCTATCCTAGCATTAACAGTGTTTAAGAAGGGCCTACCAAATATAATGGCACAAAAGCTATCTTGTGGGGAACCAAGAACAAGAAAATCAGCAGGATATTTAGTTTTCCCACACAAGACTTCAACATCTCTAACAATCCCAATTGGTGAAATAGTATCTCTATTGGCAAGTTTAATTGTGACATTAATATCTTATAACTCAGCAGGTGAAATATCATGCACAATTTCTTTGTATAAGTCAATAGGTATTTTATTGGCACTAGCACCCATATCACACAAGCCATGATAATAATGATCTCCTATTTTAACAGAAATAACAGGCATACCTACCATAGGTCTATGTTTATCTTTAGCACAAGGTTTAGCAATTCTAGCAGTTTCATCACAGAAATAAATAACATGCCCATCAATATTATCAGCCAAGAGATCCTTAACAATAGCAATATTAGGTTCAACTTTAACTTGCTCAGGAGGTGTGTAGGTTCTAATATTTCTTTTACGAACCACAGTTGAAGCTTTAGCATGATCTTTTATCCTAACAGGAAAAGGTGGTTTCTCAACATAAGCAGTAGGAACAATAGGATCATTATAAGTGATAGTCTTTTCTTCAACATTAATAGGGCAACTAATTTTACATCAATGGGAGGATTATATTTAAACCACTTCTCCTTGGGGAGTGTGATGCCCGGGTAATTAAGCTACGGTGAACCTCTGCTAATGATGCCATGTCACCTCGGTTACTGTCGGTAAAATCACGTTAGTTTAAAACCGATTCATATTCAAATTCAAAATCAAGCAAACAATAAAAGTTTTCAAATATTGAAACTAAAATGTTCATCATGTGGCAAATAATCCCTAACTAGTTTTGGTGGTGGAACCAACCTTTTTCAAAGTGTTTAAATGCCCTAAAACTAATTAAAAACCAGTGGCTAAAATAATAATTTATTTGCTTTTGAAAATATAGAAATATTAAACTAATTTATTTTGGGTCCAAACTAGGTTTGGCAGTGGCCTATTTTGATGATACCAATTTAGGTGCTAACTTAGTACTTTAAAGAAACTAAAAATATCTGCAACTAAAATGAAACAGAAAAAGAAACTAAAAGAAAACAAAATCAAAAAAATAAATAAAAAGTAAAAGAAACCAAAGAGAGGAAAAGGAACCCCCCCCCTCCCTCACTGGGCCAGATGGCCCAGCTGGCCGGCCCAACTGGGCAAAGGCCCAACCGGCCACCCCCACTCCCCCATAACCCCCCACCCACGGTCAAACCCTAACCCGACTGCAGACATCCCCCACTCCGCATGTCATTATCCCCCTCTCTC
>NC_041380.1:42335517-42342080 GCF_002162155.2 Triticum dicoccoides
CAGGCAAGCCCCCCCCCCCCTTGATCACCAGATATCGCCTATTCTCCTCTATACTGCTTGCATTAGAGTAGTGTAGCATGTTACTGCTTTCCGTTAATCCTATTCTGATGCATAGCCTGTCATTGTTGCTACAGTCATTGATACCTTACCCACAATCCTAGATGCTTAGTATAGGATGCTAGTTTATCATTATTGGCCCTACATTCTTGTCAGTCTGCCTTGCTATACTATTGGGTCATGATCACTCGGGAGGTGATCACGGGTATATACTATACATACATACATACATACTATACAGATGGTGACTAAAGTCGGGTCAGCTCGAAGAGTACCCGCGAGTGATTCACGGATTGGGGGCTGAAAGGACCTTTGTCCTGACGGCCCTCTGTGTGGATCTTTGTGGCGGAGCGACAGGGCAGGTTGAGACCACCTAGGAGACAGGTTGGCCTGGCCCTGTTCGGCGTTCGCAGATACTTAACACGCTTAACGAGATCTTGGTATTTGATCTGAGTCTGGCCATTTGGTCTATACGCACTAACCATCTACGTGGGAGTAGTTATGGGTATCCCGACGTCGTGGTATCAGCTGAAGCACTTCAGACGTTACCGACGGAGCGGCGCGCGCCGGATTAGACTGGAACGCCTGCTAGGCTAGGTCTGCTTCCGGCCACCCTCGCAACGTGCAGGTGTGCTATGGGCGATGGGCCCAGACCCCTGTGCGCTTAGGTTTAGACCGGCGTGCTGGCCTCTCTGTTTTGCCTAGGTGGGGCTGCGACGTGTTGATCTTCCGAGGCCGGGCATGACCCAGGAAAGTGTGTCCGGCCAAATGGGATCGAGCGTGTTGGGTTATGTGGTGCACCCCTGCAGGGAAGTTAATCTATTCGAATAGCCATGATCTTCGGTAAAGGGACGACTTGGAGTTGTACCTTGACCTTATGACAACTAGAACCGGATACTTAATAAAACACATCCTTCCAAGTTCCACAGACAACCCGGTGATCGCTTTTCCACAGGGCGACGAGGGGAGGATCGCCGGGTAGGATTATGCTATGCGATGCTACTTGGAGATGCTACTTGGAGATGCTACTTGGAGGACTTCAATCTACTCTCTTCTACATGCTGCGAGACGAAGGCTGACAGAAGCATAGTCTTCGATAGGACTAGCTATCCCCCTCTTATTCTGGCATTCTGCAGTTTAGTCCACTGATATGGCCTACTTACACATATACCCATGCATATGTAGTGTAGTTCCTTACTTGCGAGTACTTTGGATAAGTACTCACGGTTGCTTTCTTCCCCCCTTTCCCCCTTTCCTTTCTTTCTGGTTGTCGCAACCAGATGCTGGAGTCCAGGAGCCATACGCCACCTTCGACGAGGACTCCTACTACGCTGGAGGTGCCTACTACTACGTGCAGCCCGCTGACGACGACCAGGAGTAGTTTAGGAGGATCCCAGGCAGGAGGCCTGTGCCTCTTTCGATCTGTATCCCAGTTTGTGTTAGCCATCTATGGCTACTTGCTTGTTTATGTCTGTACTCAGATATTGTTGCTTCCGCTGACTCGTCTATGATCGAGTACTTGTATTCGAGCCCTCAAGGCCCTGGCTTGTATTATGATGCTTGTATGACTTATTTATGTTTTAGAGTTGTGTTGTGATATCTTCCCGTCAGTCCCTGATCTTGATCGTACACATTTGCGTGCATGATTAGTGTATGATTGAATCGGGGGCGTCACAAGTTGGTATCAGAGCCGACTGCCTGTAGGAATCCCCCTTCCACACTCCTTGGCCGAAGTTGAATCTAGTCGATGAAAACTGTTTTACTAACATGGCTGTGCGGCCCATGGGCCCATGTCGCCATTGGGTGGTATTAGGATCTTTTACTCCTCGATCTGTACTCTGGGAATCTGATCTCTCTTCTATTCGGGTTAAGCGATTTTTACTAACTCGGACTCTAGGTTCTCGATAATGCTTTCTCCCGGAGAGCCTCTTCAGTCCAGATGATTACCTTGTGCACCGAAGGATTCTGAAGATACCTTTCGATATTCTCTCGAGACCTTGTGCCCGTTGCTTTTGCAATTCCCTACCATTGCAATATCCCTATGGATAAATACTTACACCCGTCGTTCTTACTTTATACCCAGTCGATCTTGTTATTACAAGATACCTCGAAATTCTCTCTAGTGTTCCGAGAATACTTTGTGACTATTGCCTTGCAGTTCTTTGTTACATGAATACCCCTACGGATAATTTCTCGCACTTACCGAGTATCCACTCATCCCCAGTTGATTCATGTATGTCACCAATCCTCGAAATACCATTCGATCTTCCGAAAATCCTGAGGATCCTATTGCTCTTGAAATTCTTGATTGCTTGCATTATGGTTAATCCCATAAGTCTAGTAATCTTGTTGACATCCATTGTCATTATCATTTTGAGTCCGTTGTTTCGATTTGTTGCGAAGGCTCGCAATCCTCAAACAGATCCTAGAATTCATCCTTCCGGCTCAGACGTCTTTCAAACATGAGCTGGTTCTGGACCAAACTATTTGTCGTCAATTGTGCCTCTGGTCTATCCAACTTATCCATCCTTGATCAGAGCGTCTGCTTCTGATCCCTTGTTTTGGAAATCATAATTCCTTTGTTATCTAAGCATCGAATTATTCGGATGTTCTATAATCTGATGCCCGTGCATTCTTTCTTCCTCTGATTGAGTACCGATACTCAGATCAGCTCCGTCGTGGATCGCCCGATCCATTGTTGGACTTCATCCGACATCGTCTTTCATATTCAATAACCTTGTGAGCCTTTCCACGGGTATATAATGCCTTTGGTAAATTGTATCCTTTGCTTGGCCAACCATGCTCTGCTTTCAAGCTTGTGTATTTACTTTTGAAACTTGTGGTATATGTTACTAAGATGCCCGATGGGTTGAACCTATGCCTTCCCCTAATCCGTGAGAACCCGAAAGTTTTCAAAAGTCATACTCTTCTGGTGTTTTACCAGATAAAATTCCAACACTACAGTTATATCAAAGCGAGAGGTGAATGAAATGATATGCATTAAAGAAGTGGGAGTCAACCTTGAACTTTGTGTTCATGCCCATGAAAATGATGTAGACCATCTTGGAAGCTTCTTGCAAAATGATTATCCAGCTGTATGATTCTTTCGGTATTCTTGAATTGATTCCTTACAGTTATGGTTCCGACCATGCTGTCCTGATCTGATATATCTGATGGGAATTCATTCCAGTGCCTCGTCTATTTTTGGCGAGGTTAAAGTATCTACTGTCACAGATCAATGACCCGGTTCTACTTCTATCATGTTCTACCTTCGACTATTACCCCTGGTATCTCGAAGATATCTTGCCATTGCACCACATCTTACTAACTTTGTTGAAGTAATGTCTTTCCTTGTCGTAATCACTCTACAGGTTCTGGGTTGTTGTCAACCGAGGACACCGACTAGTGAAATTATTCTACACTACAAATCAAATACCCCTAGTATTTTTACTAGGAAATTTTGAACTCAATCTGGTCATTCCTAGACTATCGGATGCATCCTGGTCTTGCTACCTTTGACTGTGCTACCTCGTCCTTCTCTAGTGCACGAATTCTTCAGTGTGTGAGCACGAATTACGCCAAGCTTTCAACATCATGTTGCTTGTCTTGAAAGGCAACTTTGGTTCTGAGCTTGCATCTTATATATTGATCCTATAACTTGACACTTCGTCATTCCCTTGCTTGTTGTCGTTGTTGTTTGATTTCATCCTCTCGAAACTTCCCGACAAATGTGTCGGATCACCTTCAACACTTTGACTTCTTCCGAGATGTTAACTGTGTTCATGATGAGAAATACCCTCTTGCCCTCGATGATTTTTTTTATCATCCACAACACCCTTGACTTCCTTTCACCGTGAACTTGTCCACATTATGAATACAACTTGCTCTCCAGCTAGTGTTGTGTTCTGCCTTGAAGTATTACTGTCTTTTATGTCAAGAATGTTGTGGGAATTGCTCCACCTCTTAGAAATTCTCAGTATGATGATACTTCTCATCATCACCATTCTTCCTTGGTCCCCATGTTGTTTTTAACCGGGATACCAATATGCTAACGATGTTGTTTGGATTCTGTACTTCTAGCAACCCCATTGCTTTGAAGTTGATGGTCGATAGTTCGTTCTTAGACTACTGGTTGTTGAACCACCATTCTAACATTGATCATGCTACCTAAGCCCATCTTTCGGGTGCACCTTTTCAACCAATGTTTACTTGCGTATGTTCTCCTCGGGCATACATCATTATATCATTTGATCTGACAAATGTTATCTCCTTGTTTACATTATTGAGGAGATCCATCTTTTTGGAAATCTCAATGAATTGTCGCTGAGTTCATCAGCCACCTCCTCATTCTCTCCTTGGTTTAATGATGAACTCTTGTCTCAGAACTCACTTCCATAGTTCATTTCCCGAGAATCTTACATTGTCATCTCGTGAATTGGTGTCGCACCTTCTCTTCTCAGGCATCCTAAGTCTGACGTATCATGACACCAATCGGATCTGAATCTCGGTCAGATATGATGGTTGAGACAACTTTCTAGGAGTTATGATGTTGGTCCTTTGATGACCCAGTAATATGATGTTATGCCTAGCACCCCTGGCTAGAGGACCTATCATTATAATTTCTTTTGCAAGGATAACCATTCTTCCATGAGGAAATTGTGAGACTTATTCTATAAGTTGTTCCTGATGAATCCTTTGTATATTCAAGTCCGATGCTTGAAGACCATGTCAATGCTATAAGCATGTCTGTGGTACTCCAATTTTCAACAAGAACATTTAAAAGCCCAATGCTAATGTTTCTTGCTCAAATTATCCAAACACTGTTGTATGGGTAATGTCATCAAGTTTCTCTTCCTTACGTAAAGGGTTTTCTACATTATATCTTGTCACAGATATCAGGCCCTGCTTGTCCTTGGGAATGATATGTCCCTGAAATATGTGTTTAAACACATTTTTCCTTTCCATTATTCGATTTAATCTGATAATCATATTTTCCTTTCCATTGTTTGGTTTAACCTTTCTTGTGATCTATATGAGCTAAGCAGTATTATTCTCCTCCTTATGTAAACACCACGGTGTACAATTCTATCAGCAAGACCCTGTTACTATTGTTGATGACATTCTGGTAACCACCGATGGACGAGAACTTTGCCTATTGGTCCGCCTCGTCCTAACGAGCAGGAAAATGGTTCTCTTCGTCCCTCGCCCTTGGTACCGACGTTGTTGCCGACATAATCGACAGGCTACCCTCTGACATGCCTTGCTTGCATGATCACGCAAGACGTCTCCGCCCTTCCTACTTTTAACCCACATGGTGGGCCCATAACCCACAGGTCCCAGGATCGAAACCTGACTCTCCTGTGCACCCCCTGTTCCCAAATTTATTCCTCGCGTGTGGCCTCGTATGTAATTCACGGACCACCGTCCTACTGATCTATACTGGCATAAGACAGAATACTTATTGTGATTGCTTTGAACCCCTTTCACACTCTGTTTCAGGCATCGAACGATTGCCTGCCGCTTGAAACTTCTCATGACACCTTCCTACTTTGCTCTCGATATTTTCTAAAGGTTTTTAATTCGAGAGTTACTTCCCCCACCTTCCCCAATGTTATCAACAAGTTAGTCAACCTTGCAGAGGTCTGTTCTCCCAGCCCCTTTATTCTTTCGTAAGTACGGTGAAAGTTCCTGAAGAAAGGATGCCGACTTCATCATGATGACTAGAGCAGACAAATAAAGAAATCAACGAAAGGGATCAACTTCTTCGAGAAGAGCAACCAAAACTGAGAAGATCCATTAGATTTTTCGTAACCCAATCCTTTTCCCCTTACTCCCCCTCTTAAAATCTCGGGACGAGATTTCTTGTAGTGGAGGAGAATTGTGACGCCCGGGTAATTAAGCTACAGTGAACCTCTGCTAATGATGCCATGTCACCTCGGTTACTGTCGGTAAACTCACGTTAGTTTAAAACCGATTCATATTCAAATTCAAAATCAAGCAAACAATAAAAGTTTTCAAATATTGAAACTAAAATGTTCATCATGTGGCAAATAATCCCTAACTAGTTTTGGTGGTGGAACCAACCTTTTTCAAAGTGTTTAAATGCCCTAAAACTAATTAAATACCAGTGGCTAAAATAATAATTTATTTGCTTTTGAAAATATAGAAATATTAAACTAATTTATTTTGGGTCCAAACTAGGTTTGGTAGTGGCCTATTTTGATGATACCAATTTAGGTGCTAACTTAGTACTTTAAAGAAACTAAAAATATCAGAAACTAAAATGAAACAGAAAAAGAAACTAAAAGAAAACAAAATCAGAAAAATAAATAAAAAGTAAAAGAAACCGAAGAGAGGAAAAGGAACCCCCCCTCCCTCACTGGGCCAGATGGCCCAGCTGGCCGGCCCAACTGGGCAAAGGCCCAACCGGCCACCCCCACTCCCCCATAACCCCCCACCCACGGTCAAACCCTAACCCGACTGCACACATCCCCCACTCCGCATGT